>NW_007246532.1:62116-80220 GCF_000164805.1 Carlito syrichta
CGCCTGCCCAGGCAGGTCTCGAACCCATGGGCTCAGGCAATCCACTCACCTCAGCCTCCCAAAGGCGCGGAATTACAGGCCGAGTTCAAAATGGTGACTTTTCTCCTACCCCTCCAGAAGCACAAGGGGATTTTCCCCCTCGATCTTTCCTTTGAGAATCTAGTAGGAGGTAAAACTCATGAAAGTGTGGGGTCCCTCCTAAGATTGAGCCCCAAGAATTTTGAACTCTCAACCTAGTCCATACTCAGTTTATAGCAATTAGTCAATTACCTCCCAAGTCTTCCCACCTGATGCGGGCTCCAGTACATGCAGGATATGCTCCTGGAAAGCTCTGATTCTTTGTATTCATCTGTCTCTCCAGTTTTGGGGGCAGCTTTCTGCCCTGTGACTTTGATTCTCTAATGGAGCTAGGAAGAGGTTTTGATTTTCATTTTGTTCAGCTTTCTTCTCGTGAGGGTGAAGTGACTACTCCCTTTCTCCTTATATTTTGGGCCAGAACAGAAAATGAGTTCAATTGACTTTTAATTTCTTTTTCTTTTCTTTCTTTTTTTTTTTTGAGTTGGAGTCTCACTCTGTCACCCAGACTGGAGTGCAGTGGCCACTCCCAGCCACTGCAGCCTCGACCTGCTGGGCTCCAGCAATCCTTCCGCCTCAGCCTTCCAAGTAGCTGGAACTACAGGCGCACGCTACCACGCCCCGCTGATTTTTGATTTATTGTAGAGACGAGGTCTCGCCAAGTTGCCCAGGCGGGTCTCGAACCAGCGGGCTCAGGCAATCCACTCACCTCAGCCTCCCAAAGCACGGGATTACAGGCTGAGCCACCGAGCCCGGCTTTTCTTTTCAACTAAATACAACTCAGATCAAGCATAAAAAAATAACACATAAGGCAGAGACAGTAACACAAACAAGACAGGGTGCTAAATAGAACATTTTAACTTAAGATTCAATCAAAGATAAAATATTAAAATGAATTTTGTAATTATCTTTCTACATGACACATTTCTAAATTCCTGTAAGGAGGGATTTCCCTATGCCAAAACCTATTTTCAGGCATCTATTTTGATTATCCAAATGTATCATTTTTAAAAAAACCCAAACTTTTAAATACTTTAATTGACACAAGTAATGAAACACAGCCCAGACAGCTGTGCTGCAAAGCACTATGAAGATATCATTATTTGTTTTAAACAAGCACCAACCACAGCATATTCTGATACCTGGAATAGGATTCTGATAGCAAAGGACACACAGATTAAATAAGTGCCATTTACCAAAACAACCCTAGGCAAAAACTGTTTCTCAGGAGATTTATATAACCCCAAATGCATGTACATGCACACACACACACACACACACACACACACACACACACACACACACAGTACTCTTTTACACATAAACACACTCATCATGGATACAAAGGAAGATACTATTTTGCTTGTGAATTCTGTGTCAAGAACAGATAAATGATGGTTATCAAATACTTATGCGATGATGTACTAGGGAAAATTACATCTCAGAGGAGTAGTAACCTGTGAGATGCCTGACTTTGGTGCTGAATCTAAAACTGCATATAGTCCTGTGATGCCCTCTTCTACTCAAACACATGGATTGTTCAGGCTGTTAGAGGTGGGTGGGAAAGAGTTTTAAAGTATAAATAGAGACTGAGACAATGACTATATTTACTTAGAAGTGACAACATCATTCAATAATTTAGGTCAGCTGATGCAAGAGCTGAGAGGCTGAACCTTCACAACAGCTGGCACGGCGCTCTATCTCTATGATCAGGCAAGTGTGCCCGGTTAGTGTTGCTTTGTTCAGATTTGCTCTCTGCTCCTCATGCTTGTTATCAACCTTGCAAGGAGGTTCAAATCCATGAATGGACCTTGGGGTGTTGACTGAACACCAAATGTATGCTGGGGAAAGCTCATCTTTATGTCCTGTGTGCTCCACTCATGAAGGACATCTACACGTAGGAGAGTTTGGTCTCTGCAAGTTGCTACACTTCAGTGTACACCATATTTTGATAATACACAGAGAGTGTTTTATTGCAGTCAAATAATATCTTGAGCTCTCACAACAGCAAACTGCAGGAACTTCAAAGGGATTCCAGTCCAACTGGAACCATCATTACAAAACAAATTTTAGCTTTATTGTTAGCCAGACCACAAAGGGGTAGAGACTATGCCAAAGTAAATGTTCTTGAAATCTCCTCTGTATATTACCTTTGAACAATTAATTGGTCTCCTGGAGACAAGAAAAAAAAAAAAGGAAAGAAAACAAAATAAAAGTCTGACAATGGAATATATTGTTCTTGGATGTCATGGCATGGATAAGCCACAGACACATTGCACAAATACCTGCCAAATTGATCATTAATTTCAACTAGTCTATGATTGCACACATCAGTCTAGGTGTTATAAGCTGAAATTATGCTCACACTGTAGATTACATTTTCAGTTGGTCACAAAGAGGAGATTCTACTACCTAAGAGAATATACTGTATTTGCCTCCAGATACTCAGTCTGTTGTTGCTGGGACACAAAGGTGGACTTGATTCATGAGGCATATCTTTGTACTAGCAGGAATCCTTGACTCATATACCCTTCACTAATCTGCTTCCTCCCAGCATCTTCCAAAGTGACAAGACACAGCTCTGGGTTGTTAGGTTAATGATCAGGACAGGTAGGTAGTGAGTGACAGCGAATAAAAGGAGGATGGACCCATATCAGGATTTAAATGTTTTTGAGTCCCAATCCTAGCTGTCAGAATCCCTTTGCCTTGACTGCTATTTCTACTCTCACGCCTGTGACTTCCAAAGCACTTTGTGACTTTGGTTTTGGCTCTGTACTATGGCTTGACTTGTCACACTGGGACTGGTGTGAGCCTCTTGGTCTTCCCTTGGAATATGTGCCAGGACAGGCAGTCCTACACTGATAAGGCTTCCTGAGATGCTGGTGTTGAAGGTAAAGTGTCATGGATAGTGTGTGTTCTAGGGGCATCACTTGAGCTGCCAGAGTGGCACAATAGCTTCCCTGACAATGACCTTTTCCTAGGATGTGCCCTATTGGGCAAACTACAGAAATAAGACTGCTATGATGTCTTTAACAGGGCCTAGCACCCAATGGGTACCCAACAGGGCTTGGTACTCCTGAAACTTACATAAGTGACCTGAAAGGTTGTTTTTCGTGATAGATTACTCTGGAAGATGTTTCCTAAAGAAAAGTCACATAAGTGGTCCAGAGATAATTTAACAATTGGTCTGTTCTCTCTGACAGTTCACATTGACTATTGCCTCCTTAACAGGAAGGCTAAAGAGAAATACACATACACACTCATGCAATCACACACATGTACAACATACTTATATACATACAACACACACACATACACATTACATGACTGCATACATATATGTGCACACACTCACACACCCTAGCGAGGAGATGGGCACAGGGGGTGTGCCGATGCAGAAGAGGAATGTGTCTGCACATCTGTCTCTTGATGGTGTCCTGAAACAGGCATGTTGGTACTTGGCTGTTACAAAAGCTTCCACTTGACTGACAAACATGACATCAGACTGCCAATTCTGTCACATGGTTGGATATATCACTTATTTTTCAGTCTGCCATGTTTTAGCAGACAGGGTCCCCAAATGGTACAAGAAGAAAGAAGTCCTACAGTGTTTACAACCTGAAGTTGTGAAAAATTATGAAATGTCTTCCACTTAGGACAAAGATGGAAACCAGAAGGTGGCTCAGGGTAGGGAGGACTAGGTGGCAGGGCCATGAGCTCCAGCAATATCCACAGTGAAGTGCTGGAAGGTGACTATAAAGAATGCTGTGAATCTTATTTTCAAAACAAAAGCAAAAACAAAAATATCATTTAGTGTATTTGGATAGACAGGTTTCTTTCTCCTTCCTTCCTTCCTTCTTTCCTTCCTTCCTTCCTTCCTTCCTTCCTTCCTTCCTTCCTTCCTTCCTTCCTTCCTTCCTTCCTTCTTTCTTTCTTTCAAAAGGAAAGATTATGGGAATTAGATTTAAAAGAGTTGGTTCCAGGTTAAGGCCCCTCACTTATAAGCCTCCTGGCTTCCAGTGTTGCACATGTCTGGGTTTATAAAATATTCTTTCCTTACAAAACTCTGATGGTTGCTGAACACCTGCCCAAGCAGATGCAGTTGTGAGTAATTTGATGAGATTCACTTATTTTATTCTGTAAATAAATAAAATATTCATTTTATTCTAAGACAAATACAAATAAAAAAGAAAAAGGAGCCAGTCCACATCACCAGAAGATCTCTGCACACTTCACAACATGTCACACTTTCAGACAGGAAAAGCTAGCAGCATCTGAAAGTCCAAACAAGCTCGCTCCCCTCCCACCTCCTCAGCCTTCCACCCCCACCAAGCTGGCAGCCAAGGATGGCCATACTAGTACCATTTATGGTCAGGTTCACAGACAAGACTCAAGTTCAAGGAATTCAGGTTTGCTCTCCTTTGACCACTCTGGTGTCTTTGCCATTGGTGGAGACCAGGGTTGAAGCATGCCCATTGGGCCTAGCAGGCAGGATGGCTGACCATGGTCTTCAGTTTTTGCAGAAATGGAGATCTGAATTTTTGGTGAAATCTGCTGAAATCTAAATTCAATGAAAGTACCTCTGTTGGCCCACTTGGTCCTAGAGGACCCCAATTTGAGACCCATGGCCACACACATGAGGGGGCAAAGGTATGGAAGACTCACTGTGCTGACGACATTGATGTCCTATCTCTTTGGAAGTGGTTTCCTAGAGCACACATTTTACCCCACTGATGGCTCTAGTTTCAAAGATCTTAGGATATCTGCCTTAAGCCCTGTCACAAAGGACAAATTATCTTAATCCAAGACACTAGTGGAAAGACTGATGTCTCTGGTGCCAGATTTTCTCTTCTGACACGTAACTAATCATATTGCACCAATCCTAAAATCCTCTAGATTACCAACATAAGTTTTTCAAACTTTAAGTTTAACAAATTTTACACTGTAGTAGAAAGAGAGTGAGTTTTTGGTATCAATAGACCTGAATACGCCGTCTATTAGCTGGGTACTTTGCACAAGTCACTTAATCTCTTTAGGTTCCAGTTCCCAATCTGTAAAATGGAATAACAACAACAGTGTTGTTATAGTGCAGTTTGAGGATCAACTTAAATAATATGTAAATACCAGGATGTAAAACAACCCAAAATCTCACGTGTTGCTGGTGGGAATGAAAAGGACAGAACAACTTTGGAAAACAGACTGGCAGTGTCCTAGAAAGTTAAAAATATACTTCCCACAAGAACCAGCAATCCCATTCACCAATATTCACCCAAGAGGAATAAAAGCATGTGTCCATAACATGCCTTGTATGCGAATGTTCACAACAGCAACGTTCATGTCATTCCCAAAGAAACAGCTCAAACGACCATAAGGTGGTGGTATGTGAGTATATGGCATTACATCACCATGAAAGGAGACTACTGAGCCATGAAAAGGAAGAAACTACTGATATGCCTAGAACACAGGTAAATCTCAAAGACATTACTTCAGGTGAAAGAAGTCAAACAAAAAGACACATATAAAGGAGTCCATTTATATGACATTCTAGAAGAAGCAAACTTACAGTGACCAACAAAAGGGTACTACTGGGGAGGGACTGACTACTAAGGGTGAGGAGCTTTCTTAGGTGGCAGAAATATTCTTTTTTAGATGTGTTGATTTTTATCACATAACTGTATATATTGCCAAAATTTATCAACTTATACACTAAAAGTGGGTGATTTTTATTTTAAATAAATTATACCTCATTAAAGCTGGGGGTTAAACTAAGTACAGTACCTGGCACCAAGTAAATATACACAGTAATTGTTAATTCTCTTCCTGTGAGTTGTCATTTGGAATAATAAACCTGTGGCCAGGTATGGTGGTTCATGTCTATAATCCCAGAACTTTGGGAAGCCAAGGCAGAAGGATTACCTGGTCCCAGGAGTTCGAGACCAGCCTGGGCAACACAGTGGGACCTTGTTTCTACCAAAAACAAAAAACAACCCACGAAATTATTCAGGCATGGTGGCATGCACCTGTAGTGTCAGCTACTTGGGAAACTGAGGCAGGAGGATTGCTTGAGCCCAGGAGCTGGAGGCTGCAGTGAGCTGTGATCATGCCTCTGCACTCCAGTACAGGCAACAGAGTAAGAACCCCATTTCAAAAACAAACAAAAAAAGTATTATAAACCTGTGCCTATCTATGTCAATGTCACCTGTCACCAAAGTCCCACTAATTTCAGGCTTAGGCGTTGCTTTTCTCCTTCAAATTCTTATGACACAAAACTGCTCCTCCTTTTTTTTTTCCTTTTCTTTCTTTCCTTTTTTTTTTGAGTTGGAGTCTCACTCCATTGCCCAGGCTGGAGTGCAGTGGTACATTCACGGCCATCCCAGCGCCAACCTTCTGGACTCTGGCAATCCTTCCGCTTCTGCCTTCCAAGTAGCCAGAACTACAAGAGTGTGCTACCATGTCCGGCTAATTTAAAAAAAATTTTTATTGTAGAGACGAGGTCTCACCATGTTGCCCAGGCTGGTCTTGAACCTGCGGACTCAGGCAATACTTTCACCTCAGCCTCCCAAAGTGCTGGGATTACAGGCTTGAGCCACTGTACCCGGCTTCCTTTTCTTTTTTTTACTACTTACCTACCTCAAAAAAAGAAAAGAAAACTAGGATAGAGAGACTCAGTGAACATTTGAAAAGCACCTTGAGACACTTGGGTGAGAAAAGAGAGGAATGTTGTCAGTATTTTTTTGTTTCCAATTACATAAATAGTATGGTTCTATATTCACTAAGTGACTTTCCTTTTTAACTTGAACATGTAATTAAAAAGCCTCTTCTCCCTTTATGTTGAGAGGTCACTGTACTAACATTTGCAGATTTACGCTGGTAGCTCCTAAACTGGGAGAGAAACAATCAGCATCCACCCTCCCGCAGTCCAGGCACTGATCCCTTGAGGGTTGCTGCCAGGCTCATGGGCATGATATCCAACCGGAGGGACAGAAAGAAGAGGAAGGTGGAAAGGAACTTGCACAGGAAAGCAAGTTGGAAAGAAGTATGGCTGTTTCACTCAACATTTCTTGGCTTTGTAATCAATGAAGTTTATAAAAGCTACTGATTTGTGATAATCTTCTTCAGTTTATTAGTAGCTTCTTGACTATCACAGAGTGAAGTTTCCTTTTGGCACAGAGGGGGCTACCTGGATCTTAATTTCTTTTTCCCATTCATTTCTGGTGAAAACTGCTGACATCTAAATTCAATTAAAGGAAGCACCTCTGTTGGGCCACTTGATCCTGGAGGCCCCCAATTTGAGATCCGTGGCTGGGCCCTGGAGAGGGAGGCAAAACTACATACATGAAGGGCAAAGGTGTAGAAGCCTCACTGTGCTGACCGCGTCTCTTGTCTCTTTGGGGCTGGTTCCCAGAGCACACATTTTATCCCACTGATGGCTCTAGTTTTAAAGGTCTTAGGATATCTGCCTTAAGCCCTGTCACAAAGGACAAATTATCTTAACCCAAGAAACTGGAAGGAAGGCTGATGTCTCTGGTGACATGTCATCAAGCAGAGGATACAGAGTCATGAGTCATTTTCTGAGACAAGAAGTTGTTCCATTGTGGGGACTTTCTGGTTGGTTCTTTTTGGCCGTGCGTCTTTTATGAAGGTGGCAGCAGAAGAGGAATCTGTAACCCGGATTACAAACCCTTCCTGGCTGGAGGTGCATGGTTGTGAGAACAGCAGAACCTAGGCGAGTTTCTCATACTCTGTACTCTGAAATCTGAGATGACGCAGCCTCTTTCCTGCACAACAGTGTGGAGTGCTCAATGGGTGTTATGACTTGTCTGGTTCCCACAGAGGGAGGAATCCTGCCAAATATTTGCAATCTGCGCCTAAGTATGCAATCAGGGAAACCACACCCAGGAGCAAGTGTACGGCTGCATAATTAAAACGATTTTGCTGGAATACCAGCTGCAAATGTTGGTTGTGGCGGGAGAAGCTGATGAGTGAGTGTCATCAGGATCTCTGACACTTGGGCTATAGTTCTTTGCAAAACATTTGCCTTTGACAATGGTAGGTGTGCATCTTTCTCTGTGCCCACTAAGTAATCCCAGTAATTCTCTTCATTCTCATAGCCATTTAAGAAAATGTGTATCTGTTTAAGGTATCTAGATAAATAAATCCCCCAAGTTGGTTTGCATTTATGTCATAAGCCAAAATGGAGTGTATTTATCACAAATAATATTTTCTTTTCCTCTAAGTAAAGCATTTTGGCATATTTTCTATGACTGCATCAGACAAAAGTGCATGAAACTTTAACACAGGCAACTTTTGAAACTGAGTGTCCTGGGTGTCAGGGCTGGCACCTCTTTGCAAAAGGTTAAAACTGTTCACTTTGAGATACTAGTAAAATAAAGAACTGCACAAATTAATGTGTCATCCCAGTATGCAATAACATTTTCAAAAAAAATCAGACTGCTGAAATTAGTAAAGATAAAATTTAATTTTTATAGTAAGATGATAGCTGCCAGCCATGACATCTAATGAAATACTGCAAAATGTCATTTCTTCTATCTCATATAATATTTATTTAAAGTAAAGGAAGATAAGAGTGTTTGGGATCACAGGTAGTACTGGAACTCCATCCAGAAGAAGAGGAGCTACTCCACTGGTAAAGCTCCTAAGACGTCCTCACCTACATTAGTAACCACTCCAGGGTTGACTGATCTCCTCATTGACAGATACTCCTCCCATAACAGAAACTAAACAGCTCACACTTCAACTCCTGTTGCTCCTGAGGCTTTGATGTCAGGGAGGACATGTACATCTGGGGAGCACCTGCTGCCTGGAGTCACTTGCACTTCACAGCCTCATTGGGTTTCAGAGTTGGAAGTGGCCCAGCCTCCACTTACAGGGAAGGAGGATGAGGCCTATGTTCTAGGTCTAGGTCTTGCCCAAGAACAAACAGGTGGTAAGTTTCAAGGTCAGGACTTGAATTCAGGCCCCAGGTGTTCTGAATTCCAGCCCAGAATGCTCTCCATTGTACTCCAGGCCCCTCCCTCAATAGCAGGTAGGGGTCAACACTAACTCATCCACTCAACAAGCAGTTGGCGAGCACCACTGTACTTCAGGCACGTCCTAGACACTAGGCTGAGAGTCCTGAGCATGCAGATAGGGCCCTGAGCCATGTAGCTTACATTCTGATGGGAGGAGAGACACAAAAGGCAGGTGCAGAGTGTGTGTGTGTGTTCTGTTTCATGGAGGCGCTTCTGATGCAGCAACTGAGGAGGAAGCAGACCTGTCCTCCAGCTTTCTGGGGCAGAAGCAGGTGTCAGTGCCCTGAGGCAAAGCTGAAGGGTTAGTATGGCTGGAGGAGGTCAGGAGGGGTAAAAGGGAAGTAGTTGAGCTCAGTGAGGTGGGATGGGGTTGAGGAAGGGTTGGCACAGGTCATGAAGAACACTTGGGATTTCACTTTGAGTGAGATGGAAAGCCATAGGCGTGAGCAACCGCTCCCAGCTTAACCTCACCCTTTGAGTGGTTTTGTGTCCGGGGCTGTCCAGGAGAAGGGAGATGGCACGGGGCATGCAGGCCCAGAAGACGCTTGCAGCATAAAGAAATAATGAGTCTTCACTTTACTACAATTTTTCAGAAGACGTTTATGAAGTGTCCACTTGCATAACACAGTATTTAATACTACGTATGATCATTGCTGTAAAGATTATCTTCTTATGAAACAGTCTTGTTATGAGAATTGCATTGAAAAATGATGCTCTAAGACGTGCTCGGTGGCTCAGCCTGTAATCCCACGCCTTGGGGTGGGTGAGTGGACTGCCTGAGCCCGCGGGTTCGAGACCTGCCTGGGCAACTTGGTGAGACCTCATCTCTACAATAAATAAAAAATTAGCCGGGCGTGGTAGCGCGTGCCTGTAGTTCCAGCTACTTGGAAGGCTGAGGCGGAAGTATCCCAGGAGCCCAGCAGGTCGAGGCTGTGGTGGCCGGGAACGGCCACTGCACTCCAGTCTGGGTGACAGAGTGATACTCCAACTTAAAAAAAAAAAGAAAAAGAAAAATGATGCTCTGAAACTATCTTTTGTGTCATCATGAGCAGTAATAGCACATTACATGGACAGACATGTAGTTGGTCTTTGTATACACTGAGCTGTTGGTTGTAACAGATATATATCTTTAAGCACCACAGAGATGTAGGAGGAATATCCTGCATGGGATCCCATGTTTCATGCTTGACTGGATATAATCACAGAAGGATTCACCAACCACTTCCCTCTTCCTCTTCATCTGACTGTCCCATGCCCAACCCTGCAAACATGAGCCAAGAGAGCCCATCAAATTACTTATGTTAGGCCTTTAAAATTAGTTTGCAATGACTACTTAAAAGCTTTCACTAGCTATTAAAAAGTAACTTTTTAGTCTCCAAATGATCTGTCTCATGATTAATGTCATCTAGAAATGTAGCAATCAAGAACACTCCTCCTGAATCACAAGCAGAGTAGAACTGAAATAGAGATATAATGTCAAAAACTGCACCCACTCTTTGAGTCAGATATGTTGGCACCTTCTGATATATGGCACTGGATATGAGGAGTAATGGCAACTCTGTGTGGGTAAACTTGAAAGTCCAGGCTTGAGCCCACCACTTATTGACACACCCATCTCCTTCCTTTGGCTTTTGTGTCCCATAACGATTTCACTTTCCAGGATTTTGTCCAGGGTTGCCTTTCTTGGCACAGGATTTATATACTGTAGAATTGTGCAAATGGGTACTTTATAAGCATCCTCTGAAAACTGTAATAAAGTGAAGACCCATAAAGTCCTTAAATCAAGTGGTTACCTAACTTAATCTTGAACGAATATTCAGATTGACTTTCAACAGCAAAGAAACCAGGTTGCCATACATGTAAAAAATTTACAAAGCATGACCACTGAACAAGATTGCTTTTGTTAATCAAAATAGAACTGGGCACATATTTACAGGCACAAATGAATTAAGCATCACTTATTTTATTTTTATATATTTATATATATTATATATTTATTTAAAAGCAGGATTTATTGAGAGGATAGAAAAGTTCCCACAGTGGGAGGGGACCCAAAGGGGTTGTCCGAGCATCATTTATTTTAAAGGAGTCACCTTGGAAGTCTAATATTACCTATATCAGTCTTTATTCAAAATATGTCTGTGGTATCTCTTTGGAAACTGCCTAAACAGTGAGTCTACAAGGCACATCGGAAAACCAGTTTTATATGGTATAGTTACAGTATTTTATTTTTTAAGTTGGAATCTCACTCTATCACCCAGATTGGAGTGTAGTGGCACACCCACAGCCACCGTAGCCTCAACCTACTGGGCTCAGACAATTCTTCTGCCTCAGCCTTCCAAGTAGCTGGAATTACAGGTGTGTGCTACCATGCCTGGCTATTTTTGATTTATTGTAGAGACAGGTCTCGCCAAGTTGTTCAGGCTGGTCTCAAACCCCTGGGCTCAGGCAATCCTCTCTACTTGGGTTCACAAAGTGCTGGGATTACAGGCTTGAGCCACTGTGCCTCGCCTAAAGTATTTTAAAGTTTTTTTGCTTTAACAGCTTTATTTTTTATTTATTTATTTTTTTGAGTTGGAGTCTCACTCTGTCGCCCAGACTGGAGTGCAGTGGCCGCTCCTGGCCACTGCAGCCTCGACTTGCTGGGCTCTGGTGATCCTTCTGCCTCAGCCTTCCAAGTAGCTGGAACTACAGGCACGTGCTACCATACCCGGCTAATGTTTTTGATTTATTGTAGAGATGAGGTCTCGCCAAGTTGCCCAGGTGGGTCTCGAACCCGCAGGCTCAGGCAATCCACTCACCTCAGCCTCCCAAAGTGCAGGATTACAGCCTGAGCCACCGAGCTGGCTTAACAGTTTTATTGAGGTATATAATTAACATACAATAAGGGGCTGGCATCTTATCTCTGTTCCTTTGTAAGTATCCTGTCCTTTTTCTTTGGAGGCTTTTAACATTTTCTTTTTATTGCTGGTATTGTACTGTTTGATTGTGAGGGCCCTTGTGCACTTTTCTTCTTAGATCTTTGTGTTTATAGTTTTCATACAATTTGGAAAAACATGTCATTATTTCTTAAAATATCTTTTCTGTTCTCCCCTCATTTTCAAGGATTCCAACTATATGCACATTAGGGCTCCTGAAGTTGTCTCCCAGAACTGATTCTCCATTATTTTTTCTTGTATTTCATTTTGGATAGTTCCTATTGCTATGTCTTCAAGTTCACTAATCTTTTCTTTTACAATGTCTAATATGTCATTAATTCCATACAATAAAATTTTCATGCCAGACATTACAGATTGCATCTCTGTAAGTTCAATTTGAGTGTCTTTTTTATATCCTTATTCTACTCAACTTTCTTAACATACAGAATAAGTTTCTAAAAATTGGCTTAACATCTCTATTGCTAATTCTCACATCTGTGTTAGTTCTGGATTGATTTTGATTGGTTCTTTTGCTCTTCATTAGGGAGAAGATAATATTTTCCTGCTTCTTTGCTAGGTTGGTAATTTTTTATTAGATAACACAAATTGTGAAATTTATCTTGTTGGGTAGTAGATATTTTTGTATTCCCATACATACTCTTGAACTTTGTTCTGGAATACAGTTAAGTTTCTTGGAAGCAATGTGGTCCTTTTGGGTTTTCCTTTTATGATTTGTTAGGCAGATATGGAGCAGTGCCCATTCTAGGGCTAACAAATCCTCACTGCAGAGGTAAGACCCTCTGGAACACTCTACCAGTGCCCTGTGTATTTCGGTCTTTTCTAGTCTGGCTGGTGGGAACAGGCAATATACCCAGCCTTGTGTGGATATTCAGTACTGTTCCCTCTAATCCTTTTGGGTGGTTCTTCCCCAGCCTTAGGTAGCTTCCTTATACACACGCTAATCAGCACACTCTTGACTGCTCCCCAGGGACCTCTACAGATCTCTGGAGCAATCTGTGCAAGTATCT
The DNA here is from genome assembly GCF_000164805.1 of Carlito syrichta. NCBI lineage: Eukaryota > Metazoa > Chordata > Mammalia > Primates > Tarsiidae > Carlito > Carlito syrichta. The sequence goes on from NW_007246532.1 coordinate 75,170, forward strand.
CCTCCTCTGTCCTGTGTTCTCTTGCCATCTGGCCACCCTGAATTCCCTTCACTGTTCTCTCAACTTAGGGAGCTGCTGGGTTTTGCCTGACTCTTATCTCCTTGTTGCATCTTGTTAGTGTCCCACAGCAATGAGTGGGGGGCTTGCCTCACTTGTGTCTCACATCTCAGAGATTGCTATCCTCTGCTGCCTGATAATCAGTACACTGAGCAATTTTTTTCCATATATTTGGTACTTTTGGGGGTCTTTTTATGGGCAGGAGGGTAAATAAATCTGTCCCTGTTACTCCATCTTGGCTAGAAGTGGCCATCCTCTGTGCTCTGCTTAGTCATCATTCAACGTGGTCATCAACTTGGCAAGATTTGACTGGACAACTTTTGCTTAGTTCAGGAAAATGAAACAAAATGGCAAAGGATAAATCTCTGTTGCCAGCAAGCATGTTACTAGCTTATTTCCCCCTTAGTATTTACTGAACATGTACTACATACCACAAAGCAGACTGTGTCTCATATATATTCTCATTTTAATCTTTCTAACAACCGTATAAGATAAATATTATTATTCTCATCTTATTTACCAGGAAACAGACTTGGAGAGTTGAGTAACTTGCCAAAAGTTATATAGCTAATTAGTGGCAGGACAGAGTTTGAAACCAAGTTGCTTGAATTCTAAAGACTGTGTTCTTATTCACTGTACTTCTAAATGCACTAAAGAGAAGATCTTGGGCCACAAAAAATATGTTGGAACAACAGCAGCATTATTAAATCACAGATGTGGACAGCACCTTCTCCGATGACTTGACAAAGCATGAGGATAACCATTACTCTATTTCACTTATTCTAAAATTCTCAGACTATAAAAGATACCATTATTTTCTTTGCCCCTAAGAAAGAAAAAAAACGTGTTCATTAAACCATGGCAGAGTGTTTTAGATACCATTAATTTTAGGATGGATCTCAATTTTAGAGTTGTTAAAAAAATAAAAAGATTTGTATATTAAAATCAATAAAATGATACAGTATTACCTACTGGGTACCTACTATATACTATTATTGTATTTGACTCTTTCAACAACCATTAAAAGATAGGCATTATAGTCCGTATTTTATAAAAATAGAAACTCAGAGAGGTAGGTGATATGTCCAAGGTCACACAGTTAGTAAATGGCAGTACCAGACGTTTGCTATTTCTTATATGATTGTTTAAAAAAAATCAATCTTGTTATAGTAAAATCAAATATGTCTTATAGTGGCATGTTAATCCCATAAGTGTACACATGCACATGTATATGCACACGTGTGTTCCTGAGAGCTCCCTGGGAGGTAGCTGTGCTTTAAGATGGTGAAAAATAGAAATAGGATCAGTGCATGTTAGCAGAAGGAAATTCCTCACCTGCTAACTGAATGAATACTTGCTGAATACTTATCCCACAAATTTAGAGAAAGCCTAAAGAATATTTATTGTAACAAGAAACCAGTTTTTAAGTTAGGACATACATCTGTTCAAATAAAAAATATCTACGGCCTTTTAGAGATTCCTATCTAGTTTGAGTGCATTATGACTTAAGGCACACCCTGCTTTGTGAGTACAGCTGTCTAACAGTCTTAGAATAAGGAATGTCTCAATAATATTGTAGAAAATGGTGCCACTTCAAGTAGGACTTCTTTTTGTTTTCTTGCAATTCTGTCACTCTTTTGTGTAAAAAACAGCAAGACTACAGAGTCCTACTTCTTTCTATGAACAATTTTTGTTTTTAAAATGAACCGCTTTCCTGAGTATAGAAGCAAGAGGCTGGTCATTTCCTGATTGACAACTACAGTCCACAATGAAGCATCTAGGATGGCACAGCCACATGACATCACCATTTCAATAACTGATGTGGAAGATACTGAAGAGTCAGGCTACTGTTCAAGACCTTCATTTCTGATAAGGGTATAAATCTCCATAGTGAGTTAATCTTCGAAATTAATGGATCTCTGAACCTTCTGTAAAAATTCTGAACCAATAAATAGCTCTGAAACAGTTGAATGCAAGGTAACTCCCACTGAGGCCTCATGTCAGTAATGCCCTCTACAAAATTAGAGGTAACAATGCAAAGACTGCTATCAGTCTGGCCTGGCGAGGCAATGTTTTCAATGTGAATGGTTCAATAATGTGGTGGCTCAGCCTGTAATCACGCGCCTTTGGGTGGCTGAGGTGAGTGGATTGCCTGAGCCTGCGGGTTCGAGACCTGCCTGGGCAGCGAGACCTCATCTCTACAATAAAATCACAAAATCAGCCGGGCGTGGTAGCGCATGCCTGTAATTCCGGCTACTTGGAAGGCTGAGCGGAAGGATCGCCGGAACCCAGCAGGTTGAGGCTGCGGTGGCCGGGAGCGGCCACTGCACTCTAGTCTGGGTGACAGAGTGAGACTCCAACTCAAAAAAAAAAAAAAAAAATAATAATAATAATAATGTGTCCTAATTCAGAAGGATAAGGGGTGGCAGTGACACAGGGCAGATGTCCTGAGTGTTAGACACTCATAATCACAGAGGGCTCTCTCATGCAATCACAGAGCATGTCCAACATGTCTGACCTTTCTTGACGAATGGAGCCTAGAAGCAGCTCTTGGAAGAATCCTCAAGATCGCAAACAGAAAAGGTGTGCTTTCCCTGTAAGGTCCCTGTGCTAAGGGTCCCTTCCCTGTCACTCTGAGATTCTAGCACCTCCTCTTCTGAGTCCCATGCATTCTTCTCCAGGTTCAAATTTAGAGTCTGGGACCCACTGACTTGGCCCTGAGAACAAGCAGTGCTGAGGCAAAGCCTGTAGCTCCATGAATGAGTTGAACCTGGCCAGAAAACAGTCACACTCTTTCTTTCTTAAGTTGCAGCTTTGATGACAGAAACGACGCTGGAGGAGAATGAAAGGACACACTTGAACCCATGTGGACCAGCTTTGATAATGAAGCTAAAGGCAGCTAGGCAGTTGAAGCAATGCACACAGAGAAAATGGAGGAGGGAGAGGAAAGTGATTCTGTCCCATGATCTTGGCTCAGTGAGCTAGGATTTCTAATGTTTTAAGCAAAAGGAAAATAACTATAATGAAATGTAATGTAATGAGACCCTTTGGCACTGAAGAAACAACAACTCAGGCCTGGACTTTTTCTGTACACCTGTAATCTGTGACTTGTAAAAGAACATTCCCGAAGAGTGCAGTGCCCCCAGTCCTCCCAAGAGCAGCGAGGGCCAGCCCTCTGATCTGCTGCTCTGGATGGGACACACAAGTTGCTAATCCTTGTAAAACCAGCTGCAGAACCATTTCCCTCTGAGAATTTTCATCTGTTCATTGCTAAATTTGTTGCTTTGTTTCTCCTCTACTTAAGTAAATACCCCTCAAGTTGATGTGCCTTTTAGAATAACAGAAGGTCTAATATGTATACGTACATTTGGATGGTGCTTTCACAGACTACCAACAGCTTCACAAACATCGTTTCTATTTCTCCTCAAGATAAGCTAAGGTACAAGGCTGGGGAAAGTGAGGCTCAGGGGGTTAAAAGGTGACTTGGCCCAAGTTATACAACTAGAATGGCTGGAAGAAGCAGAAGCAAAGTCAGGCATCCCGATTCCAACTAAGTCCATTATTTTCCACTCTAGAACGGCTCCATCTCCAATAGAGGAAAAGATGTGAGTGGCTGAAAGAACAAGTGGTTACAACAAAAAGACTCAGATTTAATGTTCTTTGGGGTCATATGGTGAAAGAACAAGTGTTTGGTCTGTGGTTCTGCTGCTTACAGAATCTGTGACTTTGGGGTAAATAGTGGCATTTTTTTTTTTTTGAGTTAGAGTCTCTCTTACTCATCACCTAGAATAGAGTACAGTGGCATGCTCATGGTTACTGCAGCCTCGAGCCTGCTGGTTTTAGGCGATCATTCCACCTCAGCCTTCCGAGTAACAGGAACTACAGATACATACCACTATGCACAGCTAGTTTTTTGTGTGTGATTTATTGTAAAGACGAGATCTTACCAAACTCCCAGGCTCAGGCCTCAGCCTCCCAAAGTGCTGGGCTTACAGGCCGAGCCACCACACCTGGCCAATAGAGGCATCTTTAAGCATCCATTTTGAAAACTGGAAATGACGATAATTAGCTGGTAGGGCTGCAGTGAGAGGGAGACAGGTCTGTGAATGATGATGCAGAACAGCATGTCTGTCACAGAGTAGGTACCTGTTAGGTCACGTGCTGCTTAAGACAATGGCAGTTGTTTGGCTGTGGAAACCTCAGTGCTACAGGTCAGCATATTTACAATGACTGTGGTTCCAACACACTCATCATAAGGTGCAAAAAACAGCCTTAATGATCGGCACAGTGCTTTGATGGCAGGTGCCACTCAAACTCTAAGTGTCCTGTGGAACCCAAAGGCAGCACACTCAGCCTTTCCAAAGGGGCCTGCTGTGGAATTTCCTCATCTGAGCCAGACTCCAGTCATGTGGATAAAGCATTTGGGAAGCAGGATCAATAATTGGGGCAGCCAGTTCATCCTGATTTGCTCAAAACTTTCCCAGCTTCAGCGTCAGCAATCCTGTGACCCGTGAACCCATCAGACCTGGGCAAACTGGGACAGCTAATCACTCTATCATTCATGGAGAAGGAGCAGGTAACAAACAAAAAACCCAAAACCGATTTCTTAAAAGCTATTCCTTAATAGAAAATGACACCAAGACATTGGACCGCTGCAACTCCATGTTCTAAGCCAGTGTTTCTCAAAGTGTGGCCCTAGGCCAGGCCAGCAGCATCAGCATCACCTAAGAATTTGTTAAAAAACAAATCTGGCGGCACCATGCCATAGACTCTGTGGGAACCTAGGAATCTGGGTTTTAACAAGCCTCTGATGCTTGCTCAATTTGGAGAACCACTTGTCTGGACCATAAGTAGAAGTCAGAGTAGATGCCAAGTAGAGTTAAAACAATGAAGGCTCATGAGAGGAAATGTTTTTCCTTTGTCCATTACCACTCACTTCCATTTTTGATTGCTCAAACCAAACAGGGGAAGTTCTGTGAAAGCACTTCCTGCTC
>NW_007246533.1:0-319 GCF_000164805.1 Carlito syrichta
TTTTATTCCACTGTGGTCCAAGAAGGTGCATGGCAAAATTTTGATCTTTTAAAATTTGCTTATGCTTGATTTATGGCCAAGTATGTGGTCATTCTTAGAGTACATTCCATGTGGTGATGAGTAGAACATATATTCTGTAGACTTCGGAAGGAGTCTTCTGTCAGTATCAATTAAGTTCATTTGGTCAAGAGTCACATTGAGGTTTCGGATCTCGTTGTTGATTTTTTTTGTCCCGATGATCTGTCTAGAGTTGTGAGTGGGGTATTGAAGTCCCCAGCTATGATGGTGTTGGAGTCGATATCTTTTTTTAGTTTACCTA
>NW_007246533.1:1278-6168 GCF_000164805.1 Carlito syrichta
CAACCATGCTGCCCATCAAAAGAGGACTGGATTAAAAAAATGTGGTACATATACATGATGGAGTACTATGCAGCCATAAAAAAGAACAAAATCATGAATTTCGCAGCAACCTGGATGGAACTTGAGTCTATAATACTGAGTGACCTCTCACAGAAACAAAGATCCGAGTATCACATGTTGTCACTCATATAATGGACCTTGAACATCCAATGTAATACTATAAGAAAATGACTGACAGTACTGGGAAACTATGGTGGAGGGGAGAGGGATGGGATTAACAGTAGCAAATATCTGTCTGGGGAAGGGGAAATACCTCTTATCAACAGGGTGCCTGAATGAAATGTAATTGTACACCTAACCCTTAACTGTACCCCACAAAACCATAATAAAAAATATTGATAAAAAAATTTTTTTGATAGCTTAAAGGGTATTTTGTCTGAGACTAAGATTGCGATTCCTCCTTTCTTTTGTGTTCCATTCACCTGAAAATTTGTTTCCCATCCTCTTACTTTGAGTTTGTGGGTGTCCTTTCTAGTGAGGTGAGTCTCTTGAAGGCAATAAATTGTTGCCTGGTGATATTTTATCCATTTTGCCATTCTATGTCTTTTCAGTGGTGCATTTGGTCCATTCCCATTCAGGCTAATTATTGAAATGTGAGAGTTGATCCCTGTCATAATGTTCTTACAGAGTTGTTGTTGTTCTTCCCATTTGTGTGTTGTCTTTCTTTTGGTTTTGGAGTTGGTTCATGTGTGTTTTTAATCTTTTGCCTGTACTCTTGTGAAGAATGTTGTTGTTCTTTTTTCTTTTTCTTCTATGTTCAATACTTTCTTAAGTGTTTCTTGTAGAAGTGGTCCGGTGGCAGCGTAGGTTCTTAGAGATTGGATATCTGGGAAAGATTTCAATTTTCCCTCATTGATGAAGCTTAGCTTGGTGGAGTGGGTTATTCTCAGTTGAAATTGTTTATCTTTTAGAACTTTGAAGATAGTACTCCAAGCCTTCCTAGCCTGGAGGTTTTCTGTAGACAAATCTGTTGCTATTCTTATTGGTCTTCCCTGGTACGTAGTCTGACCTTTTTCTCTTTAGGATTTTTTTTCTTTTATACCTACTTTGTTTAGGGAAATTATTATGTGTCTGGGAGTTGGTCTTCTCATTTTTTGTCTTGCAGGGGTTCTCTGAATCTCTTGTGTTTGAATTTTTGCATCACTGATGAGATGAGGGAAGTTTTCTTGAACGATTTCATGAAATGTTTGTTCCAGTGTGGCCTCTGTTTCTCTCTCTGCCCCCGGAAGGCCAATTACTCTTAGGTTTTTTCTCTTGAAGTAATCATTCATCTCTTGAAGATTTTTTTCTGTCTTTTTGAGCTTCTTTTCTATGTGTTTGACAGTTTGGGTTTGTTCTGTGTTTTGGTCTTCGAGCTCTGAGATTCTTTCTTCTGCTTGGCTAATTCTGCTTTCCATGATTATTAGTCTCTTATTTATTTCCATCACAGTATTCTTTACTGCTGTTATTTCTGACATCAGCTCCTTCCTATTTTCCTCTTGTCACTCCTCAATTTTTTTAATTCTCTCTATTAATGTCTTGATGTCTGGGTTTGTTGCATGTGACCAGTCATTCTGGGGACTCTTCATTGTTTGTGTTCTAGAATCTGTTTTCCCAATGTCCGATCTCCCAGGGGTCTGTGTGAGCCCTATATTCTCTTTTTGGTTTTTCTTCATTTGTGCAGATTTTTCCTCCCTACTTTTTCCTTCACTTGACTTCACCATCTTCTTTAATTCTGTTATTCAGGGGTGGAGGGGCTGCTTTTACTTCTGTTTGTTCAATCTCCTATTCTACTTCATGTATATTGTCTTGCTTTGTTCAATTGTAGAGTTGGACTGTAGGTTGGGGGTGGTCCTTTTTGCAGTTTTGAGATTTACTTAAGGGGGGAACTGTCATTCAAAATCTTATCTGCAGATCCTCATATCCGCTGACAGGTATATGGTTAATCTGAAACCCACTTCCCACTGCCTTGGAATCTGTTCATGCAGTGGGGTTGTAGGTTTACTCCTTGAAATACAATGAGGCTAATAGAAGGAAGAAAATGGAGTGAAGAGGGGGGTGGAGAGAGAGAGGAGTAAGGGGGAAAACAGATGAGTGTACCAACAAATGGAGAGAGAGACAAAAGCTGAAACAGATAAAAACAATAGACCATGGCTACAAACTAACCAACTCCCATACAAAAAAAAAACTAAACATATACTGATACTAACATACAGGCTACCCAACCTCCTTATTGGTGAGCTATTCCTCTATCCAAAGATAGGGTTTACAGAGAGAAGAAAAGAAAAAAAAGGAACAAAACGAAAGGAACAGAATCATGTCAGTAAACTAACAGAACCAATCAAGCACCCTCTGAGACTTTTTGTTTAAGGCCAATGTCCTTTTAGCTCTGACTTCTAGCTGTCTTTTAGGCTGGTAAATTTGTTCACAGTTAGGGTCACTTGTCCCTGGCTTGCTGTGAAGGGCAGTTCAGATCACCACTCAGTTCACCACTGCCCAGTTCACCACTCAGATCTGGCCTGTGTCTGTTTATCAAGCCTCTGTTTTTCCCATTTTGATGTTGTTACCTGGAATCGCCAGCAGGTGGTGCTATCTCACCGCTCCAGATGGTCTTTATCTCAGTTGCTTGCCCCAGACGGGAGGGAGTCTGAAAGGAGCCAGAAATGGGAGCTGCGCCCAGAGGCACACGGGAGGAGACCCACAGTCTGGCAGGACGTCACGGTGGCAGTAGTGGCGGCAGCAATCTCAGCAGATCTTGCTTGCAGGGGCTTCACGGTCTGAAGTCATGGGTCGCCTCAGGCATGGGCGGGTGATGTGCAATGGCTGCCATGACGGCGGTGGCGGTGGCGGCGGCTGCAGCAGTGGCCGCCCAGACCGCCGTGATGCTTCAGCGGTGGTGATGGCGGAGCTCTGTGTGAAGAGCAGGCTGCCAACAATGGGATCTGCAGCCCCCCGGGAAAGAGCCAGAGTCTTTTTTGTGTTCTCTTTTGCGGAGGGTCTCATAGACCAAGCTGCCCTGTCGCCATCTTGCCAGAAGTCCCAATTTATTTATTTTTAAGAGAATTTATTGGCATAAAGTTGTTTGTAGATTTTACTGATTATTTTGCAATTTTTTTTTGCTTATTTTGTGATCAGGCTTACTATTTATCTATTTTATTAATATTTTTTAGAAACATTTTCTTTGGCTTTATTATGTTCCTTTTCTAGCTTGCTGAATTAAACGTTTAATTAATTACATTTTGATCATTTCTTTTGCAGACAATTTAAGGTTATAAACTTACCTCTAACTACTACTTTAGTTCAGTTATATAAGTCTTGATATGTAGTTCTTTTATGATCAATTAATCTTAAATGTTTGGGAATTGCAATCTTTGGCCTATAGATTGTCTATATGTGATTGTTTGTAAGTAGTTTTTAAACAAGAGACAGTGTAGACACTACCTTAGTTTTTGTATATATATAATTATCTAATTTTTTTGAATACTACTTTAACTGCTTATGGAATTCTTCTTTTTTTGAGTTGGAGTCTCACTCTTGTTACCCAGGCTGGAGTGCAGTGGCACACTCATGGCCACTGCAGCTTTGACCTGCTGGGCTCAGTTGATCCTTCTGCCTCAGCCTTCCAAATAGCTGGAACTACAGATATATGCTATCATGCCCGACTTATTTTTGATTTATTGTAGAGACAAGGTCTTACCAAGTTGCCCAGGCTGGTCTCGAACCCCCAGGCTCAGGCAATCCTCTCGCCTTGTCCTCCCAAAGTGCTGGGATTACAGGTTGAGCCACCATACCTGGCCTGGAATTCTTGATATACAGGTATTTTTTATCAGCACATTGAAGATGTTAGTTCATTTTTTTCTACTACCTATGAGTACTGATTAGAGGTCAACTTTCAGTCCAATTGTCATTATTTGTGGATCACTTTTTGTCCAGTAGTGTTTAATATTTCCTTAATTATCTTTAATGTTTTCTATTGTCATTAGATGTGTTAATGTAAATTTATCTGTTCAGCTTTCAGACTTTTAATCTTCCAATGTTTTCTCTGCCATTCCCTCTATTCTTTTTTTTTTTTGGCACTTTCATTTGATATATGTCGATACATGTTGGATACTTTTAATCTCTGCCACGTCTTATCTTCTCATTCATATTTTTGATACCTTTATTTTATTATGCAGCATTTGAGTTGATTTCCTTTGTGTACTGTCTTTCTTTCTTTTTTTTTTTTGAGTTGGAATCTCACTCCGACACCTGGGTTGGAGTGCAGTGGTACACTCAGGGCCACCCCAGTGTTGACCTGCTGGGCTCTGGTGATCCTTCTGCCTTAGCTTTCCAAGTAGCTGGAACTACAGGTGCATGCTACCATGCCCAACTTATTTTTGATTAATTGTAGAGATGAGGTCTCTCCAAGTTGCTTGGGTTGGTCTCGAACCTGTGGGCTCAGGTAATCCACCCACCTCGACCTCCCAAAGTGCTGGGATTACAGGCTGAGCCACCAAACCCGGCCTGTGTACTGTCTTTCCTTTCACCTTTGTTCTTTCTTTGTCTTTGTCATGTATTTTACCTGAATTTTAAAATTTCACTAACTCTGTATTTCATTTAGTCATTTTTGATTTTTTAAATAAGCACATTTGTTTCATTTCTGCCTGTTTTTGTTTCATAATATCTTGTTCCTAATGGACTTATTCCTTCTTTTATATCTTTAATAATGTAAAATATTCTTTAAAAATTATTTTGTAATTGCTCCACTACTCTTATTTTTGGAGTCAGGGGAGAGAGACGTTAATAGCCTATTGCTGATTTTCTTTCTTTCTTTTTTTTTTTTTTGAGTTGGAGTCTCACTCTGTCACCCAG
>NW_007246533.1:6374-14510 GCF_000164805.1 Carlito syrichta
ACCACCACGCCTGGCTGATTTTTTGATTGATTGTAGAGATGAGGTCTCGCCTGCCCAGGCGGGTCTCGAACCCACAGGCTCAGGCAATCCACTCACCTCAGCCTCCCAAAGGCATGGGATTACAGGCTGAGCCACCGAGCCTGGCTCTATTGCTGATTTTCTAGGTTCTTTCTCTTAGCATTAGTTTTCTCATGTATTTTGGAACTTGATTTGCAGTCTTATCTTGTGTTAGTAATTTCTTTTCTCTGTACTGACTCTACCCTGAAAGAAATTTTTGTGGTTCCCCATTGGGTAGTGTGGTGTCTCCAGTTCAACATAAGCTTGTATATTAATGACTTAAGTTCATGTTCTACTGAGATATTGAAATTTACATATGCAAGACCTACCCACACATTCAGCAATTTTTTAAAAAAAAAGCATCATGGATTATAGTAATGGCTAAGATATGTCACTGCCAAAGAATACATGTTAGAATAAGCAAGGGACAAAGACACAGGAAAAATGTAGACAAATGTAGGCATAGACTTTTAAAAACCCATTTATTCCATGACAAGACACTCCTAGCATGTTTCTTTATCTAGCAGTAAAAAATGCAGAAAAATATGTGCAATATTTCTGCCCATCCAAGCCCATTGGAGACTCAGTGTTTGTGTGATATTCCTAGAGCTGCCATAACAAGTAACCACAAGCTGGATGACACGAAACAACAAAAACCTACTCTCTCACAATTCTAGAGACCAGAAGTCTGAAATTAAGGTGTTGACAGGGTTGGTCACTTATGGAGGATCTGAGGTAGAAGCCATTCCATGCCTCTAACGTGGCTTCTGGTGCCTGCCAGCAATCCTTATTCTCCCTTGTCTTGTAGATCATTATTCTAATCTCTGCTTCGGTCTCCCCAGGATCTTCTCTCATGGTCTCTCTGTTTTAAATCTATGCCTTTCTCTTATAACAACACCTGTCATTAGATTTAAGGCTCATTTTAAATCTAGGATGATCTCATCTCAAGATACTTAATTACACCTGCAAAGACCTTTCTTCCAAATAAATCACATTTATGGGTTTCAGGTGTTAGGACGTAGACATGAATTTTTTGGGGGGGGGGCCAGTATTCAATCCAGTACAGTGTCAAAGGGTTTCATTGGGGGTTGATCACATTGGCACCCTCTGCCTGAACATGTACTAAAATTCCAAACTCCTGGAAAGATAAAGCAGGCATTCTATAAATCACACTGTATATGTAAGCAGTCTAGACACAGTGAACCTCCTTTTTAGTTAGAAAACCATTTGAGTGCCAAGTCCCAGCTTCCAGCTAGGGGTCAACCTTATCAGCAAGGTCTTTCTAAAAATAACAGCCTCAGGCCTGCTATATTAGCTCTTTTCTGTGCATTCTACTTCCTTCACTCTTATCCAAGGCATCTTTACAGCAAAATTATTATTGTTAGAGTCTCATAGTACAAGGACCAACCAGCAGTCATGTCGCCCAGGGGTCCTGGATTTGGCCAGTTAAAACAAATCTTGTTAACCATAATGATCTGTATTAGAAAGTCTGCTGAACTCCCCAAGTGATGTGTCCTCCCTCAACTTGTAGCTTTTGGCAGGAATCACAGGCTATGAGTGCAATTAGCTTCTATATCAGCACTATAGAGCTAGCCAGCAGCTCAATTTCAGATATTTCAGTCAGAGAATAAACCTCTTTCCATGTTCATCTGTATGGAACCCATACAAGCCAACCAGCATACACGATATTTTTACAGTTTATGATCCCACCGAGGGGTGTTCTAAATCTGCAACAGTCCTGAAGTCTGAGTCCCATTCATTGAGCAGAAAGGTCTCATCTAATTTCTTTTTTTTTTTTTTTTTTTTTTCTTGAGTTGGAGTCTCACTCAGTCACCCGGGCTAGAGTGTAGGGGCACACTCATGGCCACCGCAGACTCGACCTGGTGGACTCAGGTGATCCTTCCACTTCAGCCTTCCAAGTAGCTGGAACTACAGGCACATGCCACCATGCCCAGTTATCATCTGATTTTAGTTCGACATAGCTAATGCTAAGACTGAAACAGCCCATAGAGGACAGTATCAGCTTAAAGTCAAGACTGGACAACTAGAATGTTAAATTCAGGATTCCAAAAATGTCAGTGACTTTGTTTGGTAGCAAACCTAGGATACCACTAGACCAGATATCAGCATCCTAAGTTCAAGTAACAAGGCTTTCCTAAGACCCTTTTAAAAAAATCTGGTTTGAGTCCAAACTGATTCCCTTAAAAGTATATACATTAGGCTAGAAAATCATCAGACTTCAAGGTTTGGAATTTTATTTCAACAAGAGCTCATTTGCAAACTAAAATGTTTCAAAACTGCACAAGTATATTTCCAGGGAGATTGCCTCTGTTTTTATTTTTTTCTCCTCTTTTCAGAGGTTCCAAGAGGCAAAAACATAGCGAAAACATCCGTTATGGAGATTTGTTCTGTTTCCAATACTCAAAGTGTTTAAATTTCAATTCACCCACCCATGCATGGCGAAAAGCAAGGGAGTTGTATACCACAAACATTTTGCTCTTTGCTTCTTTCCCTGATTGAAAGGATCTCTCTCTAGCTTTTATGAAATTATAGGCATATGATAATTTTTAAGCCAATTCTTATGATAGATGGAATAGCCACAAAAAATGCAAAAACATTAAAGAAAATTCTTTGTTTTTCATGGCAAGTTTTGCCTCAAAACTTGTAGTGAGTTAGCATTTACAGGATTGAAATTACAGCTATTAGGAAATATGTTAGAGTAAAAGGAAGAGGGGGTGGAACGGGGTGCTACAGTTAAGCTGGAGAAAGGGCTTGAGTGACTTCCCACCATCCCCCCTCCCTTTTTTTTGGCTTAGAGGAAAGACCAACTAGCTAGTTAATTTTTATTGTCTTTGATTCATTCCAAGCCCATCACTGGGAATATTTGGGCCCTTTCTGCTTCCACCTGGAGGAGGGCACAGACAACAAGGAGGGCATCATGGGGGCTTCTCTGTTTTCTTCATTTTAATTAGCACGGCCAAAAGAAGCCAGTGGATCCCATGTGCCAACTCTCCTGTGCTTGAATCTATCATTTTCACATTCCATAGGCAATTTACATTAAAAAAAATTTTTTTGAAGATGTGGGGGTACAATTTGGGATTAGGTAAACAAGCGGTCATCGTACAGATAGCGTTCGTACTTTTCTTTGGTCCCTACTTCGCCTGATTTGAGATCAGGTACCCTCATTGATATTATGCGTCTCCCCGCCCGCCAGGCAGTTTCCGGCTACTGCCAATCCACAGGTACCTTTTACACCTCACAAAATACAGCAGTTCAGCTGCTGTGTTGTCCCATGGGTGACACCATAATCACCCAGGCAGCAGGATTCTATCATCCCCTGCCCTTGTTTTTCCAAATCATACTGTGACCACGTTTCAGTTGGATTTCTGCCCATCAAATATTTCTGCCCATCAAAGCCCATTGGAGACTCAGTGTTTGTGTGATATTCTTAGGGCTGCCATAACAAGTAACCACAAACTAGATGACACAAAACAACAAAAACCTACTCTCTCACAGTTCTAGAGGCCAGAAGTCTGAAATTAAGGTGTTGACAGGGTTGGTCACTAATGGAGGATCTGAGGTAGAAGCCATTCCATGCCTCTACTGGGGCTTCTGGTGCCTGTCAGCAATCCTTATTGTTCCTTGTCTTGTAGACTTATTATTTCAATCTCTGCTTCTGTCTCCCCAGGATCTTCTCTCATGGTCTCTTTGTTTCAAATCTCTGCCTTTTTCTTATAACAACACCTGTCATTAGATTTAAGGCCCATTTTAGTTCTAGTGAATCCCATGGCCACTACTGTTTTTGAGAACCTTAAGGCCACACGCATTTCTTTAGTACCACTCATGCAACTCAGAATGTATTAATAGTTGGACTCAGGCTGGGTGCGGTGGCTCATGGCTATAATCCCAGCACTTTGGGAGGCCAAGGCTGAGCCCATGGGTTCGAGACCATCCTGGGCAACTTGGTGAGACCCCATCTCTACAATAGATCAAAAAAAGTAGCCGGGCATGGTGGCACGTGCCTGTAGTTCCAGCTACTTGGAAGGCTGAGATGGAAGGATCAGATCGCCTGAGCCCAGCAGGTCAAGGCTGTGGTGGCCGTGAGCATGCCATTGCACTCCAGCCTGAACGACAGAGTAAGACTCCAACTAAAATTAAAAAAAAAAATAGTTGTACTCATGGCTAAGGTTTATTATGGTGAAAATATGACAGGGTCATCAAGGGAAAAAGATACAGGCAGATTCTGAAGACACTTGTGCAGGCTTCCTTATGCTCTTTTCCTGCCATGAGGAGACACACCAGATGTGTTTTATTATTATTTTTTCCAGCAGCAAAAACTGTAGAAATACATGTAAAATATTTCTGCCTGGAGAACCTTCTAGAAAATCAGAATTCAAGACTTTTGGGGGACACTGACCATGTAGGCACCTTCTACTTAGCATGTACTCAAGTTTCAGACTCCTAGAAGGAAAACTGGTGTTAAGCGTAAATCACATTGTTTGGACAAACAGTCTAGGTACAGTGAGCCACCATTACCTGTTAAGTCATGATTTAAACGTCAAATTCCCAGATGGGTGCCAAGGGCCAACCTTGCAAGTAAGCCCTCCTAAGTTGGCAGTCTCAAACCTGCTATGTAAACTCTTTTCTTCACATAGTTGCTGAGCCAGGAGTAAGATTGGCCCAGATCGTGACAAGAAGCTGTATTTTTCTGTTTTGGTTATGCAGCTGTGTCATGTAGAACATAGACTAATTCAACCCAGTATGGTTCAACCAAATTTTGTTAACCTTTTCATGACAAGGGAGTCCTACCTTAACTCTTGATTTTAAGAGAGACCAGACCAGGTTAGATCTCTTGTGGTATATGGAGGAGTGGGTTTTTTTGTTTGTTTTGAGTCAGAGTCTCACTCTGTCGCCCAGTGTGAAATGCAGTGGCACACTCACAGCCACCCCAGCATTGATCCGCTGGGCTTAGGTGATCCTTCTTCCTCAGCCCTACAAGTAGCCGGAACTACAGGTGCGCAATACCACACCCGGCTAATTTTTTGATCTATTGTAGAGATGTGATCTCACCAAGTTGCCCAGGCTGGTCTCGAATCCCTGAGCTCAGGCAATTCTCTTGCCTTGGTCTTCAAAGTGCTGAGATTACAGGCTTGAGCCACCATGCCCAGCCAGGAGTGGGGGTTTTATTCAAATGCCTGTCAGCCTTTGACCGACTGCATGGCCAGAGCTCAGAGGATTGGTAGTTTCAACCCCGCTCACTGCTTGTGTCTTAGTTTGTGTTCTCCTCTACAAAGATATAACTATGTGTTTTAGATTTTCTTTTAAAAATTGCTATCTATAATTGCTATTTGTTAAGAGCAAAGCATGGTGGTGAGGGGAGACTTAGAATGTAAACTTAAAATGTCATCTTAGCCAGAAGGAGCCCTTTCACTTTTTATACATCATTGCAACTTTCTCTGCTGAAATTCAGGGCTGAGCCTGTGGAACTTGGCTGCCCTGGAGGATAATTTTAGTGTTAGATATTGTGCTTTATTCAAAATTGCTTGTCACCTATGTTTCTGGCCTATTGTCCTTGTGTCTCTTGACTCTTTTTTTAGGACAAATTATTCCCCATGAGACTCATTAGTGGGTCTGCCTGTTTCTGAGGGGAAACCCAGTTTAGGTGTCCAAGCCAAAATTCTCCTACTATTCAAGGATTTTGGCCAAAAATTATGACTCAGAATGAAATAACAAAGTCAGAGATTGGGCAGCCTACCATTTTCCAAAATCATTCTATTCACTGTAGTTAAAGACACATAGTTATCCTATAAGACAACGATTAGTTCATTTTCCGTATATTAAATGGTTTTTATTAAATTTATTAACAACATGTATTTTGGTTACGTGGCATTCATCCTCCAATTTCTTTTTGAGAGGTTCTCTTTTTTTCAATTGTATGAAAAAATAGTATAGCGAGTCCAGATATGTCAGTTTTATTACAAAAGTCAAGGGAAATTCTGGACACACTTTTTCCCCCCCAGATCTTTTTTGTCACCTCTCTGGCCCACCAAAGAGTGGGTGGTGAAAGGCCCTCAGCTCAGCCATTGAGTTATTCTCTCCTAGGATGTTTGACTCTTGGGTGGGCTGAGACAAGGACTGAAGAAAATGACTGCTTATTTCTGCTGCATTGTTGGGTTAGCTGCTAAGCAATTCTTGCAACAATGACCTTCTATATAGGTATGTATTATTCCTTTTAAACAATCCTTTAAAATACTATTTATATGCATTTCCAAAGCAGGCACACTTTTTTTTAGATGTCCAGCAATAGGTTACATGATGGAGGATGGTAACTGAAATAATGTACAAATGGGGATTTGGGGGTGTTGCGAATGTGTTTTTCTTGATCTGGGTTGTGCTTTTCATGAATGTATTCTATCTATGCAACTTATAAAACAGAACAATGCAACTTGTGTACTTTGTTTGTATGCATTTATGCTTCAAAAACAAGTTCAAAGTGTACGAAAAATTCTACTTAAGAAACTACAAAACTGATTTAAAATAACCTAAAAAGTTAGGTGGGCATGCTGTGAATATTTCAGTCTGAATGCATCTTGTCTCCCTTCCAATTTTAATTTCAATGCATTTCCCTCTCCTAGGTTGAGCAGCGGCTAGAATCACCAGTCTAGCAGGTTCTTGTCAGAGCCCGTAAGACTTCAGGCTCTGTGGAAATCCTCACAGTGACAGTTGATGCAAGCCTGTCACTTCTCTGTGCTAAATGAGAGTTTATTTTCAGAGGGCTTCAGAGCAAGGATGAAGCATAGTGAATTCTAGAGTAACTGCGACCCTAGGGCTGAAGGGAGAACCCTGCATTCTGTGGGCATGGGTTGTCCCCTGGGCTTCCACAGATCTGAAGAGGAGTGTTGTAGGTTGAGTTTTTCAGAAGTAGATACTGAAAACGAGTTGGGGGTGCAAAATATTTATTAGGGATTCCTTTGACAAGAAGTAGAATGGGAAGTGTTGAAAGAAAAGAATGGGATAGAAGAAGCATTTGAACTGCAATGCAGGCCTATCAGAACCTTAGTCAACTTGGTAGGGATGGTTCCAGCAGGTGTTGACTGTCAGAGTATTTGAATAACAAATTGTTCTGATGATGTCTTTCTAGTTTATAGAGAGGAAGCAAATTGAGAGGAGGCACAGAGGTCATGACAAACATACTGGGGGAAAATACTCTTCACACCCTCAGATCTATAAAGGCAAGAACTCTCATTTATTTTCTTTACACAGAACTGTTTGGTGCTCAAAATACCACACCCCCATGAAAATTTCGAACTGAGTATCACATGTTCTCACTCATAAGTGGACCTTGAAAAATTATCATAATGCTTTAAGAAAAAGATTGTTGATAGTGGGACATTGCTGGGGGAGGGGGCTGGGAGTGTGAGATTGGCAGTAGTGGGAGTCTGCCGGGGAAGGAGAGTGCACACCTCACCAACAAGGGTACCTGCATAATGAACATTTGTATACGTAACCCTGAATTGTACCCTACTGTTGGGAGCCAACCTTGGAGGCCCGCCTGATTGACAAAGTCCAGGTGTGCTGAGGACCCCCGGCCACAAAGTGAGTCTGGGCAGCTGAGGCCCTTCTATCTTCCATCCTTGCTATTGGTACGGCTGAAGAAATTCTGTGCAGTCGTGGAAGAAGAAAATGGCATGTTTATGCGAAGTACTCACAGCTAACCTGAGAATGTCATGGTTCATTTTTTCATTTTCCCACTATGCCGCTTGGCCTTTTCTAACATCTGCAAGGGTTAAACTCTGAAGCACATCAAGAATGCTTTCTTTCACTTGGTTATAAGTTACTAGATATTGCTTAAGTAATAAATGCTATAAGTATACTCACTCCTTATTTGGTTTAGAATTATGTAGTTTAGTGTTTAGACATAAGGTTTTTTAGAAGCACAAGTTTATAGTAAGTTCATTATGAATTCATTATAAGTTCTAACACTTACATAGGAGTTATGTGGGTGATTTATAACACTGTTTCCACTGACTTAGGATAAAAGATTAATCGTTAAGGTTTTTACTTAATTCAATAGTTAAA
>NW_007246533.1:14812-35972 GCF_000164805.1 Carlito syrichta
TAGATAGTGGTAACTTGTAGAGGATATGTACGTGAAGGAATTTTTTTTGTCTTGCCCCTTTACAAATGGTATAAAAGCTTTCCCTTAGCTAACATTAAATTGTCATCTGTTCAAGAAGCAGGTGTCCAGTATATGATTTTCGTCTTTCGCCTATCTGTCTCTCCTTCAGGAGATCTCATGACCCTTGCGGGGTGGGACCCCCCGCACCCTACATCTTTTTTTTAACTTTTAATTTTTTAATTTAAAGACGTTCAGCTGTGTAGGCAGTGCAAAATCTACCGGCTTGGTATAAAGGAAGACTGCCAGTGCCATGGGGATATCTCTGAAGCCTGTCTAGCAGAGTGCTATGAGAACCACTTCACTAGGCCGGGTCTAAAACGTTGGTATATGGTTGGCTTGTCTTTTCCTCCAGCTTTTTTTGTGGTGGAGTTTATTTCTCAGAATGTGCATAAACAAACTAAGATGCTTGAGAAGTGATATGTAGAAGAAGAAAAGTCCAATGACAATGACAGTGATACAGATCATATGAAATGGAAAGAAGAAGTGATTTTTGACTTAGCCCAGGAAAAGTTCTTGTTGGCCACTTTCTGGTACAGATGACTGTACAGGTAGTCTTGGTCGACTTTCTTCACTATCACCTAATACTGATTACAAAGCCCATTTGATGCAGTACCCACTTGTGTCATGGGCTTTATTCATGTGTGTTAATGGGGACACAGAAGAAGATAATGTCCATAATACTTCTGGCTACACTTTCATTGGATATCATGACTTTTGATCTTTTATTCTTTCTGTACACCATTAACACATACTACGAGTGGAATTCTGTCTGAGAGATACAGCAACTTTATAAAATCCTAGCAGCGGTCCTGATGCTCATCACTGACAAATTATAGAATGGATGCAAGCAAGGTCTATAGTGGTCTTATATGGAAGCAATACATATGTTATCCTCATTTGCCATTCCCAGACAATTATCTTTAAAAAAGTAAGCTGGGAAGTATAACAAGCCAGCTTTCTTCTTATATGACTAATCACTTTATTTGTTAAAAATTTGTGAAATAAAGGCCGGGCTTGGTGGCTCAGCCTGTAATCCCGCACTTTGGGAGATCGAGGTGAGTGAATTGCTTGAGCCCACGGGTTCGAGACCCGCCTGGGCAAGTTGGCGAAACCTCATCTCTACAATAAATCAAAAAAATTAGGTGGGCGTGGTAGTGCGTGCCTATAGTTCCAGTTACTTGGAAGGCTGAGGTGGAAGGATCACCGGAGCCCAACAGGTCGAGGCTGCGGTGGCCAGGAGTGGCCACTGCACTCCAGTCTGGGTGACAGAGTGAGACTCCAACTAAAAAAAAAAAATTTGGAATAAGGTCCAGAATATTTTAAATTGAAGAATCTGAGGGTATTCATCACTACTAGTTTTGCTATCCTACCACAATAAAATTTTAAGAACTATTTTTTTCCATTTAATTGATTGGTACTTTAATATTAAGATTAGAATAATTTACATGATGGGTAAATATTTTTTTTAGAGGAAGGAGAACAGTTGTAAAGTTATAGATAATCAACATACAACTTTTTTGATATACTAGCTACTACTTACAGTGTTCTTAAAATAATTTCTTGTGTTGTTTTCTACTTAGGTAAACCTCAATGCAGATGTTTCTCAAAGAATGTTTGCAACAACTATCTTGTATAAGTTGAGAAGGTAAATTAATACAAAAAGGGAAATAATATGTTCGCAGAGCTTTGAAGGAAATGATTGAATTTTCGATATGTAATAAGGATAGGAAAAAAATGAAACAGAAAAAGCATATTTCTGTCCTTAAACTGCATCTATTTCCCTTTGGCACTTTATTTCATTATTAACTGCTGACTTCTTGCTTAATTACAACGAGCTAAACTAAGAAGAATTAATTAAAGTTTCAGAAGTAAATTCTTCATGGGACAATTGAAGCTTTTACACTGGCAAAATATTTAATTGTAAATGCAGCCACAGCCGTTGTTTGGGAATCAGGGCAGTGTCACATGGATCTTCAAAGAGGATGGGTAGTGGTTTCTTTTGAGCCAGGGTGACTTATCACAAAATAAATTACAATTTACAGCCAAGCATGGTAGCTCATGTCTGTAATCCCAGCACTTTGAGAGGCTGAGGCAGGGGGATCACTTGAGCCCAGGAGTTTGAGACCAACCTAGGCAGCATAGTGAGATCTTGTCTCTACAAAAAAAATTTTAAAAATTAACTAGGTGTGGTGGCACATACCTATAGGCCCAGCGACTCAGGAGGCAGATGCAGAAAGATTGTCTGAACTGATGAAGTTGAGGCTACAGTGATCATGTCACTGCCCTCCAACCTGGGCGACAGAGTGAGACCCCAACTCAACAACAAAACAAAACACAACAAAACTACCCAGCAATTTAGAACATAAGAATACGTGATATTGGTATGGATATATGTATTTATGGAGTCAGGCATTGAGATGCTGTACTAGAATGGTCACCTGATAATTTTTCAAAAAACTTTAAAAAATTTTTTTAGATTCAGAAGGTACATGCGCAAGTTTGCACATGGGTATACTGGTGATGCTAGAGTGAACCAATCATCCAAATTGGTCAACATAGCACCTAATAGGTAGTTTTTCAACTCTTGCCCCCATTCTCCTTTCACCTTTTGGGGTCCTTGGTGTCTACTGTTTCTATCTTTATGTGTACCCATTGTTTAGCTTCCCTTGTGAGAACACATGGTACATGATTTTCTGTTTCTGCATTGACTCACTTAAGGTAATGGCCTCCAGCTGTATCCCTGTTGCTGCAAAAATACATGGTCATTTCCTTTTATAGCTGTGTAGTATTTCATGGAATATATGCCTCACATTTTCTTTATTTAATCAAACGTTGATCCATACAGGTTGATTTTTATGACTTTCCCATTGTGAATAGTGCTGTGATAAACGTATGAGTTCAGGTGTTGATAAAACAATTTGGGATTGCTGAGTTGAATGATAGTTCTACTTTTAGTTATTTGAGAAATATCCATTCTGATTTTCATAGAGGTTGAACTAATTTACATTCTTACCATCAGTATGTAAGCATTTCCTTTTCACTTAATCTCTGCCAACTTGTTATTTTTTGACCTTTTTTTTTCTGAGTTGGAGTCTCACTCTGTCACCCAGGCGGGAGGGCAGTGGCATGCCTCTCGGCCACCTCAGCCTCAACCTGCTGGGCTCTGGCGGTCCTTCCCACTCAGCCTTCCAAGTAGCCAGAACTACAGGTGCGTGCTACCATGCCCAGCTAAGTTTTTGATTTATTGTAGAGATGAGGTCTTGCCAAGTTGCCTTGACTGGTCTCGAACCTGTGGGCTCACATATCCACTTGCTTCGGCCTCCCAAAGTGCTGGGATTACAGGCTGAGCCGCCGAGCCTGGCCTTGACTTTTTAATAATAGCCGTTTTGACTGGTGTGAGATGGTATCTCATTGTGGTTTTAATTTCATTTTTCTAATTATTGGTGATGTTGAACATTTTTTCATATGCTTGTATGTCTTCTTTTGGCAAATATCTGTTCATGTCCTCTGCCCACATTTTAATGGAGTTACTTGTTTTTTGCTTGTTAATCTGTTTAATTTCCTTATAGAGTCTGAATTTTAGTCCTTTGTTGGATGCATAGTTTGCATATATTTCTCCCATTCTGTAGGCTGTTTACTCTGTTCCCTGTTTTGCTGTGCAGCAGCTCTTTAGCTAAATTAAGTTCCATTTGTCAATTTTTGTTTTCGTTGCAATTGCTTTCAAGGTCTTAGTCATACATTCTTTGCCTAGGACAATAATCAGGAGAGTATTTTCTAGGTTTTCTTCTAGAGTTTTACAGTTTTAGGTCTTACATATGAGTTTTAATTCATATTGAGTTAATTCTTGTGTAAGAGACTAGGGGTTGAGTTTCATTCTTCTAAAAGTAGCTAGTTTCCCCAGCATCATTTATTGAACATGATGTTCTTTAGCCATTGTTTATTTTTTTGTCAACTTTGTCAAAGATCAGTTGGTTGTAGGTGTCTGGCTTTATTTCTAGGTTCTTTATTCTGTTCCATTGATCTATGTGTCTATTTTTGTACCAGTGCCATGCTGTTTTGGTCACTATAGCCTTTTACTATATAGTTTGAAGTCAGATAATGTGGTACCTCTGGCTTTGTTCTTTTGGCTCAGGATTGCTTTGGATATTTGGGCTCTTTGTTGGTTCCATACAAATTAAACATGATTTTTTTCTAATTCTGTGAAAAATGATAGTGGTAATTTGATAGAAATTGCATTGAGTCTGTACATTGTTTAGAAAGATGATCATTTTAATGATACTGATTCTTTTAATTCGTGAGCATGGAACGTTTTTCAATTTTGTGTCATCTCTAATTTCTTTCATCAGTGTTTTGTAGTTCTTTTTATAGAGCTCTTTCACCCTCTTGAGTAAATGTGTTTCTAGGTATTTTATTTTTTGTATGGCTGTTATAAATGAGATTGAGCTCTTGATTTGGTTCTCAACTTGGATGTTGCTGGCATATAGAAACACAACTTATATTTGTACATTGATTTTGTGTCCTGAAACTTTACTGAAGTTGTTTATCAAGTCTAGAATTCTTTTGGAGGAATCTTATTGTTCCTCAACAATAAGAACCATATTGTTGTACAAAGATAATTTGACTTCCTCTTTACATATTTGGATGTCTTTTCTTTCTTTCTCTTTCCTGATTTCTCTGGCTAGGTCTTCTAGTACTTCTAGTACTTCTAGTACTATGTTGAATAGGAGTGGTGAGCGTAGATATTCTTGTGTTGTTTCAGTTCTTATGAAGAATGCTTTCAACTTTTGCCCATTCAGTATGATGTTGACTGTGGGTTTGTCATAGATGGATCATATTTTTTGAGGAATATTTCTTCAATACCTAGTTTCTCAAGAGTTTTTATCATGAAGGGATGCTGAATTTTATCAACTGCTTTTTTTTGCATCTATAAGGATGATCAATGGGTTTTAAAAAATTCTGTATATGTGGTGGATCACATTTACTGGCTTTGCATATGTTGAACTATCCTTGTAACCTAGAGGTAAAATCTACTTGATTGTAGTGAATTATCTTTTTTATATGCTGTAGGATTCAGTTTGCTAGTATTTTGTTGAGGATTTTTGTTCCTATGTTCATTAGAAATATTGACTTGTAATTTTCTCTTTTGAGAAATTCCTTGCTACATTTTAAAATCAGGATGAGGAGCTTTGACTCCCTTCCTTACCTTGTGGAGGTGAACCTCCTCTCTGTCTAGTTTGCTTTCTAAATGAACGATATTTTCTAATCTGAAAATAAAATAAAATAAAATAAAATCAGGATGAGACTGGTTTCACAGACTGAGATAGGAAGGAATCCCTCCTTGATTTTTTGGAATAGTTTCAGTAAGACTGATACCTCTTCCTTGTACATCTGGTAGAATTTGACTGTGAGCCTGACTAGTCCAAGACTTGTTTTTTGATTGGTAGATTTTAAATCACTGATTCAATTTTACTCATTGGTCTTTTCTGGATTTCAATTTTTGCCTGGTTCAGTCTTGGTAAGTTGTGTATTTTCAGGAATTTATAAATTTCTTCTAGGTTTTCTAGTTTGTGCACATAGAAATGTTCATAGTAGTTTCTGAGACTCTTTTGTTTTTCTGTGGTATCAGTTGTAATCTCATTTTTGTCATTTCCGATTGTGCTTATTTGGATCCTCTTTCTTGTTTTCTTAGTTAATGTAGGTAGTGGTGAATCTTGTATATCCTTTCAAAGAACCAACTTTTCATTTTGTTGATCCTTTGCATGAGTTTTTGGATATCAATTTCATTTAGTTCTGTTCTAAACTTGGTTATTTGTTTTTTTTCTGCTGGCTTCAGCTTAATTTGTTCTTGTTTTTCTAGTTTCTGTAGGTGCTACACTAGGTTTTTAATTTGAGAGCCTTCTGTTTTGATGTAGATATTTAGTACTGTAAATTTTCTTCTTAACACTGATTTTGCTGTATCCCAGAGGTTTTGTTATGTTGTGTCTCTATTTCATTTGTTTTGAGAAAAAAATTTTAAAATCTCTGCCTTAATTTTGTTGTTTACCCAAAAGTTATTCAGGAGCAGATTGTTCAGTTTCTATTACTTGTGTGGCTTTGAAAGTTCTTCTTGGTATTGATTTCTAGTTTTATTCCCCTGTGTTTCAAGAAGATTCTTGATATAATTTCAATTTTTTACAATTTGTTGAGACTAAGTGCAGGTAGCCAATTTTAAAGAATATTTCATGTGCAGATAAGAATAATATATAGTCTGTGGTTGCCGAGTGAAGTATGCTACAGATGTCTATTAGGTTCATATGTCAAAGAATCCAGTTGAAATCCAGAGTTTCTTTGTTAATTTCTGACTTAATGATATGTCTAGTGCTGTCATTGGTTGTTGAAGCCCCCATTATTATTGTATTAAAATCTATCTCTTTTTTTTAGGTCTAGTAGTATTTGTTTTAATAAAACTGAGTGCTTTGATGTTGGGTGTGTATATATTTAGGATAGTTATATTTTATTGTTGAATTAAGCCCTTTAAAGTCTGTTTCATAGGCAGGCATGGTGGCACATGCCTGTGGTTCCAGCTACTTGGGCTGAGGTGGAAGGATCACTTGAGTCAGACAGGTCGAGGATGCAGTGGCTGTGAGCATGCCATTCTGCCCTCCAGCCTGGACTACAGAGTGAGACTCCAACTCAAAAAAAAAAAAATTAAAGTCTGTTTTATTAATAGCCAGGTGCAGTGGCTCATGTCTGTAATCACAGCACTTTGGGAGGCAGAGGTGAGAGGATTATCTGAGCTCAGGAGTTTGAGATCAGCCTGGGTTACTTGGTGAGACCTCATCTCTACAATAAATAAAAAAATCAGCCAGGCATGGTGGCACATGCCTGTAGTTCCAACTACTTAGAAGGCTAAGGTGGAATGATCACCTGAGGCCAGCAGGTCGAGGCTGCAGTGGCCATGAGTGTGCCACTGCACTCCAATATGGGCAACAGAGTAAGACTCCAGCTCAAGAAAAAAAAGTCTGTTTTATGGATACAAGAATGGCAATCCCTGCTGTTTTTTGTTTTCTATTTGTGTAATAGATGTTTCTCAATCTTTTTACTTTGAGTCTGTGAGTGTCATTACATGTGAGGTGAGTCTCTAGTTGCTTTGTAATCTCAGTTATGTAACTGCTTTATATGGTCTGTGAGTTTTGTACTTATGCATGCTTTGTGGTATCAGGAATTGTTCTTTCATTTCTGTGCTTAGAAGTCTTTTGAACATCTCTTGCAGGGGTAATCTGGTGGTGATTAATTCGTTAGCATTTTCTTGTCTGGGAAAGACCATTTCTCCTTCATTTATGAAGCCTAGTTTTTCAGGATATAAAGTTCTTCACTGGCAATTTTTTTTTCTTTAAGGAGACTAAAATTGGTACCCAATGTCTTCTGTTCTTGTTGAATTGGTACCCAGTCTCTTCTGCTGAGAAGTCTGCTGTTAGTCTGATGAGTTCTCCTCTATAGATTGTTTGATACTTTTCTTTAGCTGCCTTTAAGATTTTTTTTCTTGTTGACCTTGGATAGTCTGATGGCAATTGCCCTGGGTTTGGCTGTCTTGTGTAGTATCTCTCAAGAGTTTTCTAAATTTCTTGAATCTGGACATTGACCTCCCTAGTAAGGTTAGGGGAATTTTCCTGAATTATTCCCTCAAATATGTTTTCCAATTACTTACCTTTTTCTTCTCTCTCAGTAATGCCAATAAGTTGAAGGTTTAGTCTTTTTATATACTACCATATTTCTTGAAGGCTTTGTTCCTTTTTAAAAAGTTCTTTTATTCTTTATTTTTTCTAACTGGAATAATTTAAAAGACTAGACTTCAAGCTCTGAAATTCTTTCTTCTGCTTGGTCTAGTTTATTGTTAAAGCTTTCAACTGTATTTTGAAGTTTCTTTAGTGAATTTTTAAATTCGGAGCCCAATTTGGTTTTTCTTAGTATGGCTATTTCATCTTTCATATCCTGACCCATTTTTCTTTTTTCTTTTTGGTTAGATTTCAACTTTCTCTTATTTCTTGTTGATTTTCCTTGCAATCCATATTTTGTATTATTTATCTGTCATTTCATACATTTCAGTCTGGTTAAGATCTATTGCTAGAGAGCTGGTGCAACACATCAGAGTCATCAAAACACTTAGGCTTTTGGTACAGCTGAATTGTTTGTGCTGATTCCTTCTCACTGGAGGAAGCTGTAACTTTTTACTTTTGAATTGACTATTGTTTCGATGGGACTTTTTTGTTTTTTAATTATTTTTTTCACTTGGGTATATGACTGTGGTGTATGTTGTATATGATCATTTGGCTTCATTTCTGAATGCTTTCAGGGGGCTAAGCTGCTGTGTGGGTTCCTTGCTTTTGGATAGCTTCTGAGTGATAGCTTTCTCAGAAGTTGCTTGTTGTAGTGATGTTCTCGACATAAGAGTCAACATCCTGTCTTCTGTGGGGCAAAGGGTGCAGAGTTCCCAGGAGGCTTATCTTATAGACTAGCATTAAGCCTCTCTAGTAGATTTTTTAGTTGGTGTTGCAGTTCAGACTTCAGTCCATTACGTGTTGCTTAAAAGTAAGAGCTGGTAGGTAGGCTGGTGTTGAGTTGAAGCACCCACTCTATTGCAGGGGTGGCAGGCAGAGATCATGCTGGGTTGCACTGCAGTCTTTGGAAATGGAGGCGGGCCAGTGCATCCACTCCTCATCCTGAGCTGGCAGGAGCCTGATCTACTTTTCTATCATGCCCTTGTCACAGGCCTCGTGACCTTCATTTCATAAAGACTTTGTCCTTTGTTTCCCAGCCATAGTATGATTGTGGCCTGTGGATACACCCCTCTGACAATTATTGCCAAAATGGGTTTGGCAGAGAGTTTGGACTCCCAGACCAGAGCAGGCAACTCTGGGACTTTTCTATCCTTTGTTGGGACAGTGCTGCTGTGTATAGGGTGTATAGGGAGGGGAGTTAGAGCCTGTCATTCGTGAGAGCCCAAACAACAAGGGCACGAAGCTCACTTTCGGGGGTGGGGTGGGGGTGGGAGGGTGGAGCTATCACAAAAAGTGTGAATAATGCTATCTGGGTGTGCACTTGCTGCCTTACAACAGTGAAAGAGGTGCAGGAGATGATCCCTTCTTCACATCCATCCTTGTCAAGGATACTGCCTCCTTCGGTGATTGGCACCACTCCCATGTTTTCTTTGACCCAAGTGGAGATTTGGGAGGGCTATGCTCCCCCATCCCTTTGTTGTGGCCCATGCTGAGAATTAGATCTATATGAATCTCACACCTCCCTGAGGACCTGTCAATCCCCTGTGCCTACCAAAGTCAGAGATCGTTGTGGGGTATGTTTGTGGGATGTCTGGTATATGGTGACTCAAGGGTGGAGAGTTCCCAGGCAGTGCAGTGTCCCACCATGGGTGCATGACCAATATGGTGCCCGCTATCTGAGCTTGGGTCTGAGGGAGTGTGGGCATACCTTCATGAGCTGGTCACCAAGAGCTCTGTCCTGGAAATTTTCAAATCACCACCGGTAGTGTTGTCCTGGGTCAGGAGATTGTCAGAGGGGTGAGGGGAACAGAGAAGAGCTTCTATCTACCCTTTCTGTGGGGCTCCAAGTGTTTTAGGGGGCAATCTCTGTCAAACTCTTGCTCTTTTCCTTTCTGCACCCCAGCTTCTCCCCTTGGGCTCTCTGACAGGTCCTGGCTCACTTCCCTCAGTTTTCCATTCACCAGTAACTTCAGTCTTCTTTTTGAGGAGAACTGGCTTTTGGTGTCCCTCGTCAGCCATCTTGAAAAGCTTTCTGGTTTGTATTATTAAAATCTGCCATAAAAATGGAACATGACACTTTAGGTAAGATGTGCCTGATATATGCTTAGTGATTTCTGTTGGCAATCCCATGAGCCATACGTAACATTTCTTTAATATAAAATAATTTTTACCTTTCACTTGTAGCCATTTAAACTGACGACATTGGTTCATATTATTACTGTGAATCCAAATCACTCATTTCTTTTCTTTTCTTTTTTTGTTATGAGAGACTATTAATTAAGGTGTACTGGAGCAACTTTTTTTTTTTTTTAACTATAATTCAGAGGTATATGTACAGGTTTGTACACAGGTATATTACCTAATGCTGGGGTTTGGTCTTCTAGTGAGCCCCTTACCAAAATAGTGATCATAGTTCATGGTAGGTAGTTTTTCAACCCTTGCCCCGATTCTCCTTTCACCTTTTGGAGTCATTTGTGTGTATTGTTTCTGGCTTTATGTCCATGTGTTACCCATTGTTTAGCTCTCACTTGTGAGAACATGAGTATTTGATTTTCTGTTTCTGGGTGAATTCACTTAGCATAATGTCCTTCAGGAAACAGCTGATTTTTAAACTCCAATCCAAGTCAAGAGTATTTGAAAATAAAGTTTGATATCTTAAAAATAAGTTGTTTCTGCCAGTTTTCTTCTTTTGTCATAGCTGTATTTAATATCATCTGCCTGAGCATGCCTTGAGCTGTTGGATGCACAGATACTATTAAGTTCAAAACTATGACTGTACATTCTCAGTGGCATTGGTCTATGAAGAATAGGGTTATAAAACACTCTTTTCTTTTTTTTGAGTTAGAGTCTCACTCTGTCGCCCAGGCTGGAGTGCAGTGGCACGCTCACGGCCACTCCAGCGTCGACCTGGTGGGCTCCAGCGATCCTTCCGCCGCCTTAGCCTTCCAAGTAGCTGGAACTCCAGATGCATGCTACCACGCCTGGCTAATTGTTTTGTGATTTTATTTTAGAGATGAGAGCTCACCAGGTTGCCCAGGCTGGTCTCAAACCACCGGGCTCAGGCAATCCTCTTGCCTCAGCTTCCCAAAGTGCTGGGATTACAGGCTGAGCCACCGTACCCGGCTGGTGTTTTCTTAATCGCTCAAAAGCAAGTACAATTGTATTTCCACTCCACACTATTGCTGGGAATTGGCTCCAAGCATTGGTTTATCAAAAGCACAAGGTGGTAATAGAAATGACTTCTCCTTCCTTTTAACGTGGTCTTATGTGTCTTTAGCCTCTAACTTTTATTTAGCTAAATTATAGATAGGTACATTTAAAATTTTCTCAAATCAAGAGAAATATACTATGAATATGAGTAGTTTCCTATGAGTAGTTCCCCACTGGGGTAGCAGCATTTTGAGGAGGCTTCAGGATTATGGATTCAGTGCAAGGGAGTTGTGTGGGGGAACTGGGAGGTGGACCCCTGGGTAGCAGAGTGTTCATATTCCATGTGGATTTTAGGGAATCATGCATGGCACAGAAGCTGAGGCTTCTAGATCTCAGGAAAGGACTTGGCTAATGTTTCAGTTATGACTAGAGAGTTGCTTAGTCATTCTGGGCATCATAAAATGTCCTGGATTATGTTCAGTGCCTGAGAAGGGGGAAGAAAATCACAAAATACTGACAGAGAATCTATCTTTAGTCTGGAGGGATGTGTACCTGGGGTCTGAGTCAAGCTGCTATAAAGGGAATAAGGTGCTGTTTATCATACACCTGAGTTTGTGGAATATGATACATACCCAGTGAACTTGACGGAAACCTCTCTTAGACTACTGATTTATGAAAAAGAGGAGAACCTTCAAGTAAGCTTTATTGCAGGTGGGGTTAGGAAGGAAGCCAACATGAATTGCATGACTTCTATGTACCAGGCCTGATATATTGCCTTTCACTTATTTCACTTGCAGAGGCAAGGCCAGATAGGCATTATTCCCACATTGCAGCTGAGGAAGCTAGGTGTATTACCCAGGGCTCGCCAGAGAAACAAAACTAATATATATGTATATACACTATCTTTTATATATACATTATATATACTATATTCGTTTTATAGATAAAGAAATATATATGTGTATGTACATTTATTATAAGACATTGGTTCATGCAATTATGGCTACTGAGATGTCCCAAGATCTACCATCAGCAAGCTGGAGACCCAGAAAAATCAATGGTCCAAATGAAGGCCTGAGAGCCAGAAGAGCTGTTGGTGTATGTTTGAGACTGAAAGCAAGAAAAGACCGTTGACTCAGCTGATGCAGTAAGGTGGGAGGAGTTTCATCTTACTCGGTCTTCTTGGTGTATTCAGGTATTCAACTGATTAGGTGAGGCCCACCTCCACTAGGGAGGGTCATCTGTTTTACTCTTTTTACCAATTCAAGTGTTAATATCATCTTAAAAACAGTCCCATAGACATACCCCAAATATGTTTCACCAAATGTCTGGGCATCCTGCAGCCCAGACAAACTGACACTTAAAATTAACCATGGCAAAGAATAAGATTTTTCTTTGTACACATACACTTTCAGTTAAGTGGTGGAACAAGAATAAAACCTCAGCACTGAGTATACCAAAGCTAGCATGTAACATCTGTATATTCCCTGCCTGATACTTGGAAATTATTTAAAGTTGGCCATTTTAAAGTTAATAAGCAATTCACAAATGCCATTCCTGGTCTTCTCTCCTGCCTTTCCTCTCCAAATTAGAGACTGACCCTCAACTACATGTGGCTGGGAAAGTTTTCTAGTATGATAGCCACCCAGGCAGGCCACCTACCCCAGGTGTGCATTTTATCTAACCCTGAGCCCTTCATTCCTTGGTGACCAATAACGCAGATCATTGGGACCATCACAGCTCATAGCCCTACAGTGTAGTCTCCAAGACCGGAGTGTGACACCAAACTAAATGAGTTCAGTTGAACTACACCCATGTGGGAATAGAAAAATAAAACTTTACTGTGCTCTTCAGCTGATCATTTCAACTGGAAGTCCCTTTCAGAGAAGAAAAAGGGAAGAAGAGAGAGGAAAATACACGTGGAGGCTCTCCCCCTACCCACCCCCAAAGTGAATGAGTGTGCCTCTCCCATGACAGCTATTTAAATGATGTGGCTGAAGCTCTTTTCTTGAAAAGCATAAGCTTCAAGATCAGGTGACAAGCTGGGAGATAGGATATGCCCCCATCCACCCCCATGTTCTACTCACGCACACACCTGTTCAAAGCTCAGAGGTGTGATACACTGAGAAAGGCACAGCACAGTTTTCGAAGTTGCTTTTTGAAGACAGAAGAAAAGAAAATAGGAGTGTACATAATTAAGTGGGAAGGCCTGCTTCTGAAAGCTGGTTTTAAATAGAGCTGGAAAGGTTACCTTGTTTTGGGGGCCAATTTCTTCTCTTTGCCCGTCATCTAGGGCTTTATCCAAACCTGCCCTTTCAGATGCAAAGAATTAACCTTTTCTTCTACACGAAATAGTCAATCACTTGAATCACTTTCCCCATAGTGACAGATTTTCAAAAATCACACTCTATGCTGGCATTGTTGCTGCCGCTATTGCTGCCAGAACCTAATCCTTCACGCATGGAAACGTTTCTTTGCTTCCATTTATGCCCCTGGCCTCATGGTTGCTACCTGGAAAGAAATTTGTATCCTCCTGATCTGGAGACTCTGGAAAATGAAATAGGGGTAAAAAAGGAGTCAGAAAATAGAGAGGAATCCTGTTATGACACAACTCACCATAGGATGTGTTTGAATACGCTGCAGGCTAATCAACTTTCTGAAGACACAATCCTTTGCCCTATATTAAATTTATAAAGGCAATCCTTTGATCTATTTAAAGGTCTTAAGAATTATTTAAAACCACCATCAGTGAAGAGCAGTTTAAATATTCAGATGAACAGGAAAAAAGCATTTAAAAAAATCACTTATTAACCCCTCACACAGAAGTACCCTTTGTATATGTTTTGGAGTACAAGTCTTAATACTTTCCCCCACATATAAATGTACACATTCACACACAAATACATGTCACAAAAGTTGAATCACTGCATGCCTACTCTTTTAAAAACTGCTGTTGTAGTTATTTTGTTTTAAAGTTTCTATTTTAATATTCTTCAAATGTTATCTGCTAAAACAATGGACCAGTATTGAAAAATTGCGCATGGCTTGCAATTTTATACATGCACCATATATTATTTAAATAGAACCTAATTGTTAGACATTTTGATTTCTGATGATTTTTTAATGTAAATAATCTTATAATACACGTCATTTAAAAATATTCACCTTGGCAGTTGTCTAAATGCTTTAACTGAAGAAATTCCTAGAATGAGGTTTCAAGAGTATTTACTAAATCTTGAAATAATAAAGTATATATCAGTTATCTATTGCTTCGTAACAAACTAATGGCTTAAACAACAGTCATTTCTTTCATTTACACATCTGAAAGTTGGGTAGAGTTTAAATGATCTCTTCTCAGGCTTGTCTCTACAATTTGTGGTGTCTGTTGAGTAAGTTCCCTGGGAGACGGAGGATTTACTTCAATTAGCAGTTGGTGATGATTGTCACTTGGGGAACTCAGCTGGTCTTTAGTTCTCTTTTACGTGAGCCTCTCCATGGACTGTTTGGGCTTTTGAGCTTGGTGGCTGAGTTCCCAAGAGTGAGTGTCCTAAGAGAATAAGGCAGATATGCATGACATTTTTTATGATCTTCCCTTGAAAGTCTCAAAGCTTTTCTTTCACTATATTGTGTTGGTTGAGGATGTCACAAAGACCTACCCGTGTTCAAAAGCAGGAAGCATAGACTTGACCTGACTAGGGGAAGTGGTCCTGTTTCAAAAGAGCATGTGGGGTGGATGGTATGAGGGGGGATCTCCAAACCTGGAATTTATTTATACAATGTGTATTTATTCTTACATGTTTAAACTTCAGTCACCTTCAAGGTACTTTTCATTTGGTGCAAAACACTTATTGAGATGTTCTTTCTATGGCTCCAAACAGTTCTTGAACTTGTCAATTTTGATGTGTTTTAGTGATTCTGCTGTTTTTTGGTTTTACCTCTTCCATATTGGCAAAACATTTTCCTTTGAGGACTTTTTTCATCTGGGAAAACAAAACAAAAAAAAGTTGCTGGGGCAAGATCAGGTGAATAGGAAGGATGGGGCATAGGGGTCATGCAGTTTTTGGTCCAAAACTGCTGAACACTCAGCACAGTGTGTGCAGGTGTGTTGTCATGGTGGAAGAACCAGTCAACTCGGGATGTTTCTTGTGCAAATCATGACGAAACCTTCTCAAAACTTCCAGATAAAAACTTTGACTGTTTGATCCAGAGTAACAAATTCTGAGTGTACTACAAGGGGTCCACCCTCCAAAAGATTTAATTTCATTTTTTGAGGGGTCTCCTCTTGTGTCGCTACCACCTTTGGAAAGGCAGTCTCCCATAGGGGATAGTAAAAATGGAGTGATTCAGGATTTAGAATTTTGAAGTAGATCACATACTTCTGTGTGCTTTATTGACAACAATTTTTTTCTTTTAATTTCTAAAAATTTTAAAGATGTGGGGTACAACTCAGAGTTAGGTATACAAATGTTCATTATGCAGGTACCCTTGTTGATGAGGTGTGCTCTCCCTTCCCCAGACAGATTCCCACTACTACCAATCCCACTTCCCTGCCCCCCTTCCGGCCGTTTCTCGCTGCTGCCAATCCTTTTCTTATAGTATTATGATAATTGTTCAAGGTTCGCTTATGAGTGAGAATATGTGATGCTCAGTTCTTTGTTTCTGTGAAAGATCACTCAGTATTATAGACTCTAAGTCCATCCCGGTTGCTGTGAAGTTCATGATTTTATTCTTCTTTATGGCTGTGTAATATTCCATCATGTATATGTATCACATTTTAAAAAATCCAGTCCTCTTTTGATGGACAGCATGTTTAGTTCCATGTTCTTGCTACTGTGAACAATGCTGCGATAAATATATTTGTGCAGGTATCTTTTTTATAGAGTGATTTGAGTTCTTCTGGGTATATTTCCAGTAGAGGGATTATGGGGTTGTTTGGAAGGTCAATTTTAGATCTTTTAGGAATTGTCACACTGTTTTTCACAGAGGCTATACTAGTTTGCACTCCCATCAACGGTGTAGAAGTGTTCCCTTTTCATTGCGTCCCCTCTAGCATATTGACAACAATTTTCTCATTTTTAAAAAATTGTTTATAAAGGAAAGGTAAAAATTTGTGTATTCACTCAGTGGTCAGTAAAATAGTTGGCTGCTAAAACTTGAACATGATCAAAGTTCTTCCTGAGGATCTTATGAATCCAGGAGAGTAAGAGTGGTAAGCCAAGACAAAATGCAAAAGAAGGCAGTTCAATGCCAGTGAAATCAATTACAAGTGCTATTTCAAGGACTTCGGTACACTGTTAAACTCAGGTGGTAGAACAAAGTGAAGTCTGGGGTTTTTTAGTTGGTCAGTGTGTGCTATGTGCTATATCAGAGGCGAGGTAATAAGGACATTCAAGCTAAAGAGAATTTTGAAGGTTATAGGTTTCAATATCATTAAAGAATGTTACTTGCTCATGTCAGCCAAGACACAAGGCACAAACAACCTCACTTTAGTCCATGTAGTTTCAGGATAAAAATACTGAAATAATCTTGGAAAGCATTTAGATTCAGCTGTCTTTCAAAAACTAGAAAAGAGATAGTGTCAGAGAAATCCCGAAGGAGGTGTGAAAAGCTGCTTCCTCCACAGACCTGGCCATCCAGAAAACCACAATCACATTCCAGTTTTTTCTGGAATGTCAAAATGTGACTAAACGATTCTATCTTCTTGCAGGAATCCCTCTTTACAAGCCATTTTTCATCAAAACCATGTGACGGTAGTTGATCACTGCAATCGACTGTGTCATTAGGACAGCAGCTTTGATATTTTTCTTTTGCTTTCCCTATTGAAACTGCTCCAGAAAGCAATGTGAAAAACCCATATGAATCCATAAGTGATTAAATCCAGCTTTACATAGATTCCACGTGCTTGTAAGAGTGCAGACCTATTTCCTTCATTTATAAGTCTGAATTATTTTCAACAGTAAAGGAAACATTTGTTGAATTGACAAGTAGATTCTAATATCCCTCAAAGAGTGAACCGAAATTTTTTTCAAATGCATATGCATATTTTAAAAAACAAACAAACAAGCAAACAAACAAACAAACGGTCATGTAGTTTTTTCTCTTGTGCCCACACATACCCTCATTTTGTAGCAGAAAATATGAACTTTCTGCATTCAAATTTGTAATGACATTTGTAAAAATCAAATAACTCTTTTAGAAATTTGATTTGAAGAGATTAATAAGCCCAAGAATTTAAACTTGAAATGCTCCGAGTTTAGTAGGTGAAGTAGCAATGATCACAATTATTTGCCAGGCAGTGTTTAAATTAGATTTACCTTTAGTCTTAGTGTTTCTCACAGGAACAATTTTGTAATGCGCCCCTAAATGGAGACATGTTTGGTTGATACAATTAATTATACATGTGTGTATGTATGTGTGTGTGTGTGTGCATGCATGCATGTATGTGTGCCCACGTGTGTGCACGCTACTGGCCAGAAATGCTGCTAAATATCCTATAATGCACAGGGCAGCTCTCCACAACAAAAATTATCCAAAGTGCCAAAAGTGCTGAGGTTGAGGAACCTTAGCTTTAGTTTGAATACAAGAAGTTTACTAGGGCAGCTGTTATGAAAGACCCTGTCTCATCTATTGCTGCCACGGCACTCAAATTAGACTCATATATACTTGGTCAGATTCATTTTTAAAAAAAGTTTCTCCTTTCACACCTGAATAGGATTCTTTAACATGGGAACTGTAGACACAAAGGAATCCATTAAATATAAGTAGACTAATACAAAGAGCTAGAAACATTTTCTGAATAATTTACTTAGGCTTGTCTATAGGCATGACTCTTAAACTACTGATTTCCCTTACTAGAATCTGGTGAAATCTTTGGTTCATAGGGACCATCCTCTCATTAGTTCCTTAGTAATTCATTTTTTAGATAGATGAATCTCTAGTGATGTACAGAGGTACATTAGATTTCCTCTGCATTTACTAAAATTTGAAGGTGGTTCTTACTTTATTTTATTTTAGTTGTGGGGTACAAATGAAGGTTTACTACATAAGTAAAGTGCATGCATGTGAGTCTGGGCTTTTAGCTGGCCCTCTCTTTCCCTGATAGTGGACCAGGCACTCAGTGTGTTGTCGCATGCCATCCTCCCTCCTCCCTCTTTCCCTCCTCTAGCAGTGTCCGGTATCTGCCAGTCCCATCTTTGTGCTCATGTGACCAGTGATCAGAGCCTGCTTATGACTGAGAACATGCGGCATTCAGTTATTTGTTTCTCTAATAGTTCACTTAGTATGACTGTCTCCAACTGCATCCATGTTGCTGCAAAGGTCATGATTTTGTTTTTCTTTGTGGCTGCATAACATTCCATCATATATATATACATACATACTGCATTTTCTTTATCCAGTCCACTTTTGATGGGCATCTGGGTTGGTTGCAATAAACATATGTGTGCAGGTGTCTTTTTGGGAGAGTGATTTACGTTCCTCTGAGTATATTCCTAGTAGTGGGATTGCTGGATTGTACAGAAGCTCAATTTTTAGTTCTTTGAGAAGTTGCCACACTGCTTTCCATAAAAGTTGAACTAGTTTACATTCTCGCCAGTAGCACTACTTAATTTTTAAAAGTGAAGTTTTCCTGCTTTATCTCTTGTTGTTTTATTGTTCTTTTCTTGTTCATTCTTTTTTCTTAAATCTCTTTGCAATTTCACATTTTTATATTGCTTTACATAGCTATGTAAGTGACTCTTCTTTGAGGGTCAAATACTGAAGCCTCCAATTGCCTAAGAAGTGCTTTTTGTGTTTCATTCTTCTGCTGCTTTCTGTGTCTCTTTCAATAAGATTGCACTTTTTACTGACCACTTGCTCAGAACTTTCAGTCACCTGTGAAAGCCTAACATTTGTTTGGCTACACAGATATTGGGTTAATAATCTCACTTAATAATATTTTTGGTCTTTAGTTAATTTTCTTATTATAATTTATGTTGCTCCAGAAAGAACTTGATATAATTTATCAGAATATTTTTCAGGACTTTTGTATTTTGACTGTATTACCTAGCAGTCACACTCCTGACAGATCCACAGGCAAACTGTTTTTGATTTTTGGGTATTCATAATGCAACCCAGTGTTAGAATCCAGGGAAGGATTGTGTATTTAGTCCTTGAAAATTGAAGCAGAGAGAAACTATGTCTGGCAAAGTGCCACTAGGAAGCCTATTTCGCTCAAGATCCCTTTATTTCTATCATCTTTTCCTCTTCCATGGAAAATTTCCCTTTATCCCAGAAACTAGAAGAGCTATACTTAATATGTCAAATTTATGGCTCCCCCTCAAACAACTTCACATATTTCAGAAGTGAAATTATTTTTATCTCTTCAAAATCTTTGACCTCTTCTTTTTTTTTTTTTTGAGTTGGAGTCTCACTCTGTCACCCAGACTGGAGTGCAGTGGCCGCTCCTGGCCACCACAGCCTTGACCTGCTGGGCTCTGGTGATCCTTCCGCCTCAGCCTTCCAAGTAACCGGAATTACAGGCATGCGCTACCACGCTGGCTGATTTTTTGATTTATTGTAAAGATGAGGTCCCGCTGCCCAGGCGGGTCTCGAACCCGCGGGCTCAGGCAATCCACTCACCTCAGCCTCCCAAAGGCGTGGGATTACAGGCTGAGCTACCGAGCCCAACTCTTTTACCTCTTCTTTTATCTATTACAAGCGATTTGGCTAAAAAGTATAGAAGTACTGGTTAAGTTTCTGGGTCATAGGGAACTAGAAAGATCAGTTATTATTGTATAGTGATCAAGTGAATAGTTAAAATGGAAAACCACTTTCTCTTTCTATTTATCCTTGGGGATCTGGACTTTAGAGATGGGGCATTTGGCAAGACTCCCAGAACACTCACTCCATCGTTCTGAGAACAATGAGTGTGGACTATAGATCCTTTATTGAATTGAAAGGTCAGTGACATATTGTCCTGTTGCAGATGAGAACTCAGCTCTGAATTCTCTCCTGTAAGAATTTTCTCATTTTAAAAATGCCCTGTATGCTAAACTTTCTACTGGCTCTAATCAGAAATTTAATTTATTCAGAGATAAGCAAAAGAAGATCTTAACTTCTCTGATGTGAGGGATCTGAAAAAATTAAGAGTGAGCAAGATGAATATCAGAGTGTCAGCACTACACACATTTCCTAATGGATAATAACTTTGCTTTTGTTATTTTAATTTTCTCTGTATGAAATCAGATAGCTTATGTACCTTTAATAATGATGATACAAAGTTGTTAGCCTTCTAGGTCTCATGAGAAAGGACTAAAGTTATTTTAAATTTTATTTAAGTCTAAAGGGAAGATACATTCTCATTTATTCATTCATTCATTCATTTGTGAAAGCCTGTTATGTAAATAGATGCTGTAGTAGCTTCTGGATATGAAAAGAACAAGACAAAATAAAATTGGGAATGTATAACATAGTAAAGAAAGAAAAATTAAATATACAATATAAGGACAATAGGATACAATTGACTGCACACAGAAAGAACTGATGTTAAATGCTTTTTAGGTGATTTTGGGACCACTTCACAGAGGAGGCCCTTGAGCTGGGTCTTAAGAAACAAGTAGGACATGAACAGGCAGATGAGATTAAAAAAAAGCATAAAATGCATGTGTAGCAAGTGAATTTATTTTTATCTCTTCCAAATCTTTTAACTCATCTGTGGTATATTATAAGTGACTTGACTAAACAAAAATGGAAGTACTGGTTAAGTTTCTGGATCATAGAGAACTAGAAAGTTATCACTACACAATAAGTTATTATCGTGTAGTGATAACTTGAATAGTTAAAATGGTAGAAAACCTGAAGATATGAAATAACAGGGAACTTTCTGAGAGCTATATGGTATTGCTTTCATCCAGGGAATCAGCATTTGATAAAGTTGGAAAAGTGGACAAAAGCCAGATACAATCTATGTTCAGGAATGTGGGCTTTGTTTTGCAGACGACATAGTCCTTCTGTGTTACAGTGGGAGTTTAGAATTTTTACTTCTTTTTGTCAGAATGTACTTTACATATATATAATGGTTCCTTGGCAAGTGCAGAGAGAGATTATGTGTGCCAGAGTCCAGCTCCAGCTGGGTTCAGGGTACCCTAAAGGTGGAGATGGCATCGGCGATTGGGGGGAAGAAGAGAGAAAGAAAGAGACTGGACTCCAGTCTA
>NW_007246533.1:36644-82362 GCF_000164805.1 Carlito syrichta
GCTGAGTAGAAAGGGGGAGGAAATGGGGTCAATAGCTCCCGAACACATCCTAGTGGTTTCGGGGTCAACGGCCCTTCCTGATCCCTAATGCTCAGTGGGCCTCCATGACTGGTTCCCAACATATGTGAGGGAATGAAGGGCAGGGAGAAAAAGAGAAAAGTAATTTTTACTACAAAAACAAGGAAAAGAAAAGAGAGAATGCCTCAGAATACATCAGTTTCCATGAATAACCCCTTCCAACAGCGGAAGTGTTAAAGCTGAGGTACACCCCCAAAAATCTAAAGGCAAGTCAACAAATACTTGAGAGATGAAGCATTTCCATCCACAACTCCTGGACTGCATGGTATGGTGGTTCGATGTGAGGCTGGAGATAATAGAAATCCAGCAACTCTGGAGTGATGTCAGCAAGATGGTAGAATAAGCATTTTCTACCATCATTTCCCCACACTGCACTGATTTTGAAAAACATTCATGTAAAAGAGTACCTTTGTGAAAGTCTGAGAGTATAGCAGAGAAGTTTCAATATACCATTGGAACAAATATTCTGAGAATAGATGCATTGAATAGGGAAAGACAGTTTTATCTTACTTGCATCACTCTGTCCCTAAGATGGCACATCTCAGTGCCAAAGAGACCTCCTCAGTCCATTATTCCTCCTGTGGTAGATGTGAGAATGTAGTAAATGAGTGCTCAGGTTTTCCAGCTATACAGAATGCTATCCAAGAGACTCACATCTTTCTTGCCCCACTCAGAATACTGAGTGTATCTGTATGGCTGAGTGGCTGGAAGCAAAGAAGAGAGGAGCAACCAGGGCTTGAAACTCAACAAAGGGCTTTATATCCTATTTTAACTTGAAGTTTTCCCAGCATGAGCCTGCTGGGATGCCTTGTTTGCAGACCAATCCCCTAACTGTCCCATAGGAGCTCCCAATGTTTCACACAACCATCCCTTCCCTTCCCTGTGTTTGGTTCCTAAAACATGCACCTTTCAAGTGGCAAGTGCAAGTCTTTGTAGATGCAAGCATGTTCAGTCAACCAACTTGATTCTGTAGGATTGGGAAAAGGCACACAAACATGAGCTTTCAGTGCACATTTCTAGGAAAAACAAATTGGAGGCTCTCAGAACCCATGCTGGCTTTGCGAAATTGTGAGAAGGCATGTGATCTTAAAAATTCCCTCCACTCTTCACCAGGAAACAAGAAGAATAGAGAGGGTACATTCATAGAAAATGTTCTGAGAGAGCATCGGAATCACTAGCCAGACTGACTGGTGAAGATATTTCTATTCTGAAGCTAGTCAGTAAAGACTGGAGGAGGTTGCTGCTTCTTCAAATGTGAGGAGAGCAACACAAAACTTCAAGAAATGCAAAAAAACAAGAAAACATGACAATACCAAAGGAACACAATAATTTTCCAATAACTTACCCCAAAGATATGGAGATATAAAAATAGTCTGATAAATATATAAAAATAATTCTTTAAGAAAGCTCAGAAAGATAAAAGAAAACAGACACACAACTCAACAAAACCATGAAAACAATATATAAACAAAATAAGAAGCTGTATAAAGAGATAGAAATCGTAAAAAAAACTATTAAAAAATCATAACCCCTCCAGAAGTTCTGGAGCTAAACAATACAATGAATAACATTTAAAAATGTAAAGCAGAGCATCAACAGGAGAGTTGGTCAAGCAGAAAAAAGGGTTCATGAGCTAAAAGAGATAGGTAATTTGAAATTATAGAGTCAGAAGAAAAAAAATAATGTAAAGGACTAAAGGAATCTAATGAGATTTATGAAACAGTAAAGAGAGAAATAATATATAAAGTACAGAAGTCACAAAAGGAGAAAAGACAGAGAGAGAAAAGAGAGGAAAGCTTAGTTAAAGAAATAATGACTGAAACCTTCCCAAACTATGGGATAGATGAACATTTATGAACATGAGGCCAAAAGGAATTGAAACTGGTTCAATCCAAAGAAGACTTCACTGAGACATATTATAATCAAATTGTCAAAAATCAAAGACAGAATTTTGAAAGTGACAAGAGAAGAAACTTGTCACCTACAAAGGAAACTCCATTAGGCTATCAGTGGATTTCTCAGCAGAAACTGCAGGCCAGGAGAGAGTAGGATATATTCAAAATGTTGGAAGAAAAAAAAAAAAAGCTTCCATTGAAGAATCCTTTAACAGCAAGTATAAGAATTATAAGTGCATATGCATCCAACATCAGAGCAAATAAATATATAAAGCAAATATTAAAAGATCTGAAGAGAGATAGACTGCAAGTTGATATTAGTAGGAGGTTTTAGTATTCCACTTTCAACAATGAACAGATCATCCAAACAGAAAACCAATAAGAAAATATTGGACTTGAACTACACTTAAGTATAAATGGAACTAACAGACATACATATAGAACATTCCACCTAATAACAGCAGAATACACATTCTTCTCAAGTGTACATGAAACATTCTCCAGATTAGATCATATGTTTGGCCATGAAACAAGTCTTATCAAATGTAATAAGATTGAAATAGTGTAGAATAGCTTTCTGAGCATAACATTAAGAAACTAGTAATCAATAATGAAAAAAGCTGGAAAATTCACAAATATGTAGAAATTAAACAACAAACTCCTGAACAGCTAATGAGTCAAAGTAGAGATTAAAAGAGAAATTAAAACAATATTGTAACAAATAGAAATAGAAAAATAACTGTTCTAAGGAAATCTTGTAGCAATACATTCCTGCATTAGGAAAAAAATCTTAAGTAAACAGTCTGATTTTACACTTCAGGAACTAAAATAGAAAAACAAATTAGGCCCAATGTTATCAGAAGAAAGGATCAGAACAGAAATAAATGAAATAGAGACTATGAAAACAGTAGAAAAGATCAAAGAAACTAGGATTTAGGTTTTTTTTTTTTTTTAAAACCAAGTTGGCAAGTCTTTAGCTCTACTATCTAATAGCTCAAAACACAATAGATGCCAGAGAGGATGTGGAGAAAAGGGACTACTTCAGCGCTGTTGGTGGGAGGGTAAACTAGTACAACCTCTATGGAAAACAGTGTGGCTAAATATTGACCCTTCACATGACCCAGCAATCCCCCTTCTGGGAATATACCTGGAGGAACCCAAAGCAGTCTACAAAAAAGATACCCACACATGCATGTTTATTGCAGAACTATTCACAACAGTAAAACCATGGAACCAACCATGCTGCCCATCGAAAGTGTACTGAATAAAAAAAAAGTGGTACATATGAAATATTATGCAGCCATAAAGAGGGACAAAATTATGGATTTTGCGGCAACTTGGATGGACTTAGAGTCTATCATACTCAGTAATCTATCACAGAAACAAAGAACAGAGTACCACATATTCTCACTCATAAGTGGACACTGAAAATTTATCATAATACTACATGAAAGAGATTGGCAGTAGTGGATCACTGCTGGGGGAGGAGGGTGCACATAACATTAATAAGGGTACCTGATTCCCAAACCAGGTGAAGTGAGAACCAATGGGAGGCCCAAACTTTACCTGTATGATGGCTACTTATGTACCTAACTCTGAATTGTACCTCACATCTTTAAAATAAAAAAAGAGAAAATTCAAATAAATAAATCACAATTAAATATGAGGAAATAATAACTGAAACCACAGAAATGCAAATGATCGTGAGAGACTACTGTGCACAGTTACATGCCAGCAAAGTGGATGACCTAAAAGAAATGAATACAATCTTGGTAAGTTTTATATATATATATAATTTACCAAGATTGAATCATGAATAAATAGAACAAACATACCAATAAATGAATAAACAGATCAGTAATGAGTAAGAAGATTGAATTAGTACTCAAAAATCTCCCAACAATGGAAAGTGTAGAACCAGATGGCTTCATTGCTGAATTCTGCCAAACATTTAAAGAAGAACTAATGTCAATCTTTCTCAAATTCTCCCCCCAAAATTGAAGAGAACATTTTCAAATTCATTTTGCAAGGTCCGCATTTTATGAAGCCAGACCATGACAGTACATAGAAAGAAAATTATAGGCCAATATCTCTGATGAACATAGATGCAAAAGTTCTCAATTAAAAGACTTCAACAACACACTAAAATAATTAATACATCATGATCAAGTGTGATATATCTCTGAGATTCAAAGATGGTTCAATATAAGCAAATCAATATGCACGATGCATCACATTAACAACATGAAGGATAAAAATCAAATGATTATTCCAATAGGTATATAAAAAGCATTTGGCAAAATTCAACATTATTTCATGATAACTCTCAAAAAATTAGGTATGGAAGGAATGTGCTTCAACCTAATAAAGGTCATATATGAGAAGTCCATATTCAACATCATACTCAATAATGAAAAGCTAAATGCTTCTTTTGAAAAATAAAGAACAAGACAATATGCCCAGTCTTACCACTGCTATATTATATAATACCAGAAGTCCTAGACAAATTAGGCCAAAAAAAAGAAGGCATCCAAATGAGAAACATAGAAGTAAAATTGTCTCTGTTTGCATATTACATAATCTTATATATAAAAATCTTAAGGAATCCACCAAAAAAATCTGTTAGAACTAATAAATAAATTCATTAAAGCTGCAGAATACAAAATCAGCATACAAAAATCCATTGTGTTTCTATTCACTAAGAACAAACTATTTGAAAGATAAATGAAAGGAGCAATCCCACTTACAAAGGCATTAAAAAGAATAAAATACTTAGGAATAAACTTAACCAAGGAGGTGAAAGATCTGAACACTGAAAACTATGAAACATTGATGAAAAAAAATTGGAGAAGACACACAAAAATAGCAAGATATTCTGTTTCATGTACAAGAATAATTAATATTGTTAAAAATGGTCATACTACTCAAAGCAATCTACAGAGTCAATGAGATCCCTATCAAAATTTGAATGACACTTTCACAAA
Source organism: Carlito syrichta (assembly GCF_000164805.1). Classification (NCBI taxonomy): domain Eukaryota; kingdom Metazoa; phylum Chordata; class Mammalia; order Primates; family Tarsiidae; genus Carlito; species Carlito syrichta. The sequence continues at coordinate 41,602 of NW_007246533.1, forward strand.
AACAGAAAAAACAATCCAAAAATTTATATAGAACCACAAAAGAACCTGAATAGTCAAAACTCTCTTGAGCAAAAGGAATAAAGCTGAAGGCTTTACACTTTCTGATTTCAAATTATAATACAAAACTGTAGTAAAAAAACAGTCTAAAGGAATTGGCAGTAGTCAGAAACTGCCGGGGCGGGGGCACATAACATCAAGAAAGGTACCTGATCTCTGGACACTTGACATTTTCTTGGGTTGTTTCCATAACCGTTCAAAACTGATTTGGGCAGGGATTACCCAGGACAGAACATAAAGGGCATGACCCAGGACAGAACATAAATTTTCTAGTTATTGAGGCAAAAATAAATAGCAAGGGGGGAGAGAGAGAGAGAGAGAGAGAGAGAGAGAGAAAGAGAGAAAGAGAGAGAGACTATATATATAATAGATAAACACATGTTTATATCTCAGTGCACACACACAATTGCACATCTTTATAACACAACTTTACATAATATACACACATCCAGAATATTTGATTACTCACCCCAACATAGTAGATTTTCATCAGTTTTCTGGAAAAAAAAAATCTGTAGATGAATTGTCTGGAGAAGTTTGACAAGAAAAGAGAGACCAAAGGGGATTAGAGAAGGCTTGCCCAGCATTTTCTTGGTACATTGTCTTTCATATGTTTCCATTTTGCGGTCAACCGAAAGAGAACGCGTGGATTCTTATCCTAGCTTCAGGGATATTCATAACATCATGCTATTTCTAGAATTTAACCATGGAGGAATGCGACATTTTACTATATACAGGCGAAGGTTTGTTGTTGTTGAAAATTGATGTCAAAAGGGTAATAAGAGAGAGGAGGTTGGGTGAAGGGGGTAGTGAAATGGAATTCATGACGCCTGTACATTATTTTCTGCTGTGTTCTGTATAACTTGCTGTACGACCTCAGTTAAGCTAATAAAGCCTCTGCCTGATTTTTCCTATTTGAAGTCGAGGTAGAAATTCCTCTCAGAGCAGTTAAAAGGATTCCTGTGTTTTAAGAATCTTAAACCATATTGAACTTCCCAGGTTAAAGGTGACAAATACAGTTTTTGTGACCTTTATTACTTTGTTGTACTCAAAATAATCTATCTTCAATTTCATGGATCAGATGAGGCGAGGTTGTTCATTTGTATCCTATCTCTCCTGTTTGCAGTCTCTCCAGTCTTATTTAAGCTAAATGGCTTCTAAAGCTGTTGCCCCCAAACCTCTATCACTTCCAATTCCTATCCTTTCCTAAAGCAGAGCCCTTCTTAAAGGGGTTCTTGACTCTTGAATCCTCTATTAACCCTTAATTCCACTGCAGTAATTATGGTGATAGTGGTGGTAGAATAGGGGTAGTCTTATCCATTGCAATATTTTAAATCTGTTGCTTTTACATCTCTCTAAGTAGCTCTCTTTTCAGTGAAAAAAAAAAAATCCCCCGTGTTATCCTTGGCCTTTTTGCTGTTTCTCATCTCTTTTTATTTATTACTTGATTAGCAAAATATGAAGCTCTAAGGACCAGCTGCCCAACATGGAATATTTTTCTGAAAGGAGGTGTGCTGAGAAGTTAGGAGAAAGAAAGGCTAGCAAATATTAACAGTGCCTTACCAAGGTTGGGGTAGGACATGTTTTGTCCTAGTGCAGTAATGAGGAAATGCGTTGTCTGTATAAATTTGAAAAACAATAACAAAACGAACTAAAAGTTGGTCTGCTTTATATTACAACCATGAACCAGCAATTCTAAACAGTATCAGCGGTAAAATACTCACCCTCACCTTTTGTCTGCCACTGTTCCCAAATGCATAATTCTGGTTCCTGTTCTACACTGATTATTTTTTGGTCCTTGTAACATTAAGTGACCTCTCAGATCCTGGGTTTTTCTTCTGGCACTTGATTCTAAACCAATTTTGTCTGCCTGATTCCTTCTCTTAAACAGGAAGCTGTACAGTGGTGGAGGGTCGGGAGAAGCACTATTTAAATAACATGAAATTCCTATCTGTAAAAAGAACAAAATGATGAAGACAACAAAGCACTTGGTTTGTGACGGAAAGAAACAAAATGTGCTATTATTCACATCATCTAGGTTCAATGACATTTTGCAGTAGTGTTTACTACACTTTGCCTATACATTGGGTTCTCTCCGTTGGCTGTTGCTGAGTTCAATGACAAAGATTATTTGCCTTAACTACAATTGTACTTAATTTTCTGAAAGAGAATAATGCCTTTTTACAAGGTTTTAAAGCCATTTTTTTCCTTTAGAATGTTCCTTTGCAAAAAGAGCATCCCAATAGTCAATTTTTATGCAGCCAGACACTAATCTAACTTGCATTGCTTAAGTGATTATGCATATGGAGAAGATAGATAGAACAATTAATTCTTGTTTTTGTTTAATTTCCAGAGTGATTAACCTGAAAAATAAATATTGACTAAAGTAAGGACTTATTGTCTTGATGTTTTGATTTGTAGAACTCATAGCACCTTGAAATCTACCTTACCAGGTTCCATAAAGGCTTTATGTGAACTTTCTTTCTCCCCATCTGTGAACTTCCTTTATTCTCATTTGCAATCCACTTTCCATTAATGATGTAACCACTCAGTGTATATATACAAGTTGGCCTTTGCAAATCTTCTCCATCAACAGAGATGAAACAATTGAGATATCAGGGAAGAGATTAAGTTTACTGGTGAGGCAGAACTTGATCTGCGTGTGCTTGAGTTGGGGGATCCATGCAACGTAAGTTCCAAGTCCAGACATCATTTTAGCCAAGCATACCTAAGACTTACTGAGAATAAAAAATAAAAACTGCAGAAGTCAACTTAAAGGTTGACTCTTTGAATGCTTTGCTAGATGCTTGGCTCCCCAACCCCTGCTTTTTTTTTTTTTTACCATTAAAAATTATTTTTAACTGACACATAATCACTGTACATATTTATGTGATATAGTGTGATATTTCTTTACATGTATACCGTGTGTAATAATTAATTAGGGTAATTAGCATAACCATTACTTCAAACTTTTATCATTTCTTTGTGTTGGGAACATTCAAAATCTTTTCTTCTAGCTATCTGAAAATACACAATAAATTGTTAAATATAGTCACCTTACCATGCTATAAAAACATCAGAACTTAACTCCTTTCATCTAGCTCTAATATTGTATCCATTGACCAACCTCTTCCCAGTTTTTAGTAACCACTAGTCTCTTTCTACTTCTTTTTTTTTTTAATCAATATTTTTAATTTTGATATTGTGGGGTACAGTTAAGGGTTAGTTATACAAATATGCTTCATTCAAGCCCCCTTGTTGATAACAGGTGTCTCCCCATCTCCAGACAGATGTTTACTACCATTAGTCCCATCCCCCCCATAGTTTCCCAACACTCAGTCATTTTCTTATAGTAGTGCATTGGATGATCAAGGTCGACTATATGAGTGAGAATATGTGATACTCAGATCTTTGTTTCTGTGAGAGGTCACTTAGTATTATACATTCTAGCTTCATCCAGGTTGCTGCAAAATTCATGATTTTGTTCTTTTTTATGGCTGCATAGTATTCCATTGTGTATATGTACCACATTTTTTTAATCCAGTCCTCTTTTGATGGGCAGCGTTGTTAGTTCCAGGTTCTTGCTATTGTGAACAATGCTGCAATAAACATTCGCGTGCAGGTGTCTTTTTTATAGAGTGATTTGAGTTCTTCAGCGTATATTCCCAGTAGGGGGATTGCAGGGTCATATGGGAGGTTGATGTTTAGAGCTTTTAGGAATCGCCACACTGCTTTCTATAGAGGTTGTACTAGTTTACACTCCCACCAGCAGTGTAGAAGTGTTCCCTTTTCACCACACCCTCTCCAGCAGCAGTTATTGTTTGAGTTATTGATAATTGCCATTCTGACTGGAGTTAGGTGGTATCTCAGTGTGGTTTTGATTTGCATCTCCCTGATGATTAGTGAGGTTGAGCATTTCTTCATGTGTCTGTTGGCTGCTCGGATGTCTTCCTTTGTGAAGTGTCTGTTCATATCTTTTGCCCACGTTATAATGGGGTTGTTTGTTTTTTTCTTTTTAGCATGTTTGAGTTCCTTGTAGATCCAAGATGTTAAGCCTTTGTCAGACCTGGAGTTGGCAAATACTTTTTCCCAGTCTGTAGGCTGTCTTCCTGCTCTCTTGATGGTTTCTTCGGCTTTGCAGAAAACGACAAAACTCTGCTCAAAGAAATCAAAGATGACACAAACAAGTGGAAAAACATTCCATGCTCATAGATTGGAAGAATCAACATTGTGAAGAATCCATCTTACCTAAGGCAATCTACAGATTCAATGCAATACCTATGAAATTACCAGCAACATTCTTCTCAGACCTAGAAAAAACAACACAAGAATTCATATGGTAACACAAATGACCAAGAATAGCCAGAACAATTCTCATAAAAAACCCAAAAACAAAGCAGGTGACATCACATTACCAGACTTCAAACTTTACTATAAAGCTACAATCATCAAAACAGCTTGGTATTGGTATAGGAACAGGCATATAGACCAATGGAATAGAATTGAGATTCCAGAGGCAAGACCTCAATTTCTCAACCAACTCATCTTCGACAAAGCCTCCACCACCTACCACTGGGGAGAGGAGAACTTATTCAGTAAATGGTGCTGGGAAAACTGGCTGACCACATGCAGAAGATTGAAACAGGACCCCTATCTATCCCCATACACAAAAATTAACTCCAAATGGATCAGGGACTAAATGTAAAACCTCAAACCATAAGAACCTTAGAAAATGAAGGACATACCCTCATGGAAATTGGAACTGGCATCCAATTCCTGAACAAAACGCGAAACCCACACGCCATAAGGGATAAGATAGACAAGTGAGACCTCATTAAACTGACAAGCTTCTTTCTACTTCTATAAGATCAGTTGTTTTTTTTTCCAGCTTTCACATGCGAGTGAGAATATATAGCATTTATCTTTCTATGTCTGGCTTGTTTAATTTAACATAATGTCCTCCAGTTCCATATGTTTTGTTGTGAATGACAGAATTTTATTCTTTTTTATGGCTGAATAGTATACCAGTGTATATATATTTTCTTTATCCATTTAACTGTTGATGGACACAGGGTGATTCCATATACTGGTTATTGTGAATAGTGCTGCAATGAACACGCAAGTACAGATATCCCTTCAATATGTTGATTTCAGTTCATTTGGGTTTATGTTCATATGTGGAATTGCTGAAATCATATAGGGGCTCTATTTTCAGTTTTCTGAGGAAACTCCACACTGTTTTTCACAGTGGCTGTACTACTTTACATTCCCACCAATGGTGTATAAAAGTTCCCCTTTTGCTGCATCCTCTCCAGCATTGACTATTTTTTTTTTCCTTTTTGATGATAGTCATTAAAAAAATTCAAAAACTTTAGTGGTACAAGTGGTTTTGGTTACATTGTAAATTATGTAGTGGTGAAGTTTAGGCTTTTAGTGTACCTGCCACCTGAATATTGTATATTATACTCAATAGGTAAATTTTCATCCTCCACCTGCATACTACCTTTTCTCTTCTGAGCCTGCAATGTCCATTATACCATTCTGCATGCCTTTGCAGATCACAGCTTAGCTACCACTTAAAAGTGAGAACATGTGTTATTTAATTATTGTTTCTGAGTTACTTCATTTAAGATAATGCTTTCAATTCCATCTAAGTTGTTGCAAAAGACATAATTCTATTCTTTTTTATAGTTGAGTAGTAGTTCATATATATGCATATTTTCTTTATGCATTCGTTGTTGATGGGCACTAAGTCTGATTTCACATCTTTGCAATTGGAATTGGGCTGTGATAAACATATAAGTGAATTTGTCTTTTTGATATAATGATATCTCTCCTTTGGGGAGATATCCAGTATGGGATTGATGGATGGAATGGTATTTCTACCTTCAGTTCTTTGAAAAATCTCCATACTGTTTTCTACAGAGGGTGTAGTAATTTACATTCCTATCAACAGCATTTAAGCATTGCCTTTTCACCACATCAATGACAGCATCGATTGTTTTTTGACTTTTTAATAATGGCCATTCTGAATGGTATAAGGTGGTACCTCATTGTGGTTTTAATTTGCATTTCTCTGATGATTAGTAACGCTGAACATTTTTTTCATATGTTTGTTGGCCATTTGCATGTCTTCTTTTGAGAAATGTCTGTTCATGTCATTTGCCCTCTTTTTAATGGGATGATTTGGATTTTTTTCTTGTTGCTTTGTTTGAGTTCTTTGCAGATTCTGGATATTAGTCCTTTATCATAGTTGGTGAATATCTTCTCCAATTTTGTAGGTTGTCTATTTACTCTTGTTAATTGTTTCTTTTGCTGTGTGTGCAGAAGCTTTTTAGTTTAATTAAATCTCACTCTTTTATGATGATAACCATTCCAACAAGGGTGAGATGAGACCTCACTATGATTTTTGCTTGCATTTCTCTGATAATTAATGGTTTTGAACATTCTTGTTGGTCATTTGAGACTTCTTTTGAGAAATGTTTATTCAGATCATTTGCCCATTTAGGAATTGGATTATTTGTTTATTTTTAAATTTTTTGTTATTGAGGTATCAGAGTCCCTTATATATTCTGGATATTATTCTCTTATTGGATGAATAGTGTACATGTATTTTCTCTCATTCTGCAGGTGGTCTCTTTACTGTGTTGATTATTTTCTTTGTTGTGTAGAAGCTTGTTTGTTTATATTTCATCTTATTTGCCTATTTTCGCCTTTGCAGTCTGTGCTTTTGAGGCTTTATCCATTAAATTTAGCCCAGACCAATGACCTGAAGCATTTCCTCTATGTTTTATTCTAGTTTTTATAGTTCCAGGTCATATATTTAAGTTTTTAACCTATTTTGATTTGGTTTTTGTATATAGTGAGAGACAGGTGTTTCATTTCATTCTTATACTTATGAATATCCAGTTTTCCCAGCACTATTTATTGAAGAGGCTGTCTTTTCCCCAGTGAATGTTGGGCCCTTTTTAACAAAATCTTGACCATCTATTTCTTCAACTTCTGCTTGAAAAATGTTATTGATGGAGATATTGCTTTCAGACATATCTTATATACATCCATTTTATCTTATAATAGTATAGCTCTGATTCCTAGACATTCCCCTTTGTTTTGAGTTGGAATCTGTCCCTTGCTTTTCTTCCTGGGTGACCAAAATAAAAAAAAGAAAAGAAAAGAAAAAGGATAGAAATTGAAAAAAGAAAGCTTGCATGTCCTGTTTACTATAAGTAGAAGATTATTGAAATCTCAGTTATTTTATGCATATTCCTTTACCTTAGGATGAAAATGGAAACTCAGGAGAGAAAACATTCAAACCTGAACTTCAGGGAGTTATGAAATACAGAATCTACTATGCTAGTAACATACCTTGAGGAAATTACACTGCATTTTTGTATCCTTTTGCTTCCATACACTCTCCATTTAATGGATGTAAATGTATAGCAAAAAATTTTTTTTGTTGTTGTTGGAGTCTCACTCTTCTCGCCTGGGCTAGAGTGCAGTGGCACGCTCATGGTCACTGCAGCCTCGACCTGCTGGGCTCAATCAATCCCTCTGCCTCAAACTTCCAAGTAGTTGGAACTACAGATGCATGCCACCACACCTGACTAGTTTTTGTGATTTATTGTAGAGATGAGGTCTCACCAAGTTGCCCAGGCTGGTCTTAAACTCCTGGGTTCAGGCAGTCCTTTTGCCTTGGTCTCCCAAAGTGCTGGGATTACAGGCTGAGCCCCCACGCCTGGCCTGTGTAACAAAATTCAAAAAGACTGCTGGGTAGGGGAGGTAGTTGTTATTGTTATTGTGTATGTGTATATGTAGAAAGATTGCAAAAAGGAAGAGAAAAACCCCAACCATTTTATTTTCATGATTTGGGAAGAGAAAATTCTGTTACCACTGCTCATCCCCCACCTTCACCCTCACACTTATATTGAGCAGTTAGTGCCATCTCTTATCTTTCACTTTGGATACTCCACTGCCTCTCAGAGCCAAAGGCTTTGGTGACATCTATTTATGCCAGGCCTGGCCTGATAAGGGGTATAAGCAGCAGAAGCAGCAGCTCATTGCTTAGCCTCAGCAGACATCCACTCCTCTCCTCGAAGTCACCCACCTACCAATGGCTCCTCTCTCTGGAAGAGGCTTGAAGAGAACACTAGGTTTAAGAAAAAGGGGCAGAAATAGACCTTTTATAAAAAGCCATGAATAGTACCTAAGTTGGAGTCAGAGGCCTGAAAATCAGATAAGACAGGTGCAGCAGTTTGAACCTTACTTCTGATATCCCTGCTGTTAAATATCTTGAGACATTGGAAGGCTGAGGTGGAAGGATCACCTAAGCCCAGCAGGTAGAGGCTGCAGTGGCCATGAGTGAGCCACTGCACTCCAGTCTGGGCAACAAGAGTGAGACTCCAACTGAAAAAAAAAAATCTTGAGAGTATTAGGGAAATAAATCTCAATTATGTCAAACCTACGAAGACCTTGAACAAATAAATGCTTTCCTCTCTACAGGTCTCTGTCTCCTTGACTGTAAAATGAGTAGGTGGGATTGAGATTGGATCTAAAGTCTTTTTCAACTTTTACAGTCTGAGAATCTAAGCTTAGTGTTGAATTTTAAAAGTTCAAAATCAGGTTTGAGCTGAGGGTGGGAGAAGAGAGAACTGTGTTGTTATTAAAACCCTTTGTAAAATCCTTTTGAAAATATTCACCCTGAACTTGAAAGTGATTTACTTTCTCAAACACTAGCAAAGCTTTCAAACCAAAGGATTTCCTTCCAGTATATAAGGTGGAGGAAGCAGTGTGTGACAGACAAAAGTGAATGCTTTGTTTAGGTGGGTTTGAACACATCTAAGACAACTATTACTTTGATCGAAAAGTTTTTCAGGGGGGGTTATGGTGATAAAAGCACAAATTTGTATAGCATAAGCTTATGGAGTATGTTTTACTAACTTAGATATTGTCACAGAAGCAGTACTGCTCAAAGGAATCATGTTCACTTAAAACAAAATCCATAGAAGCTACACAATTGAGCCCTGAGGATATTAAAACATTACTAGTGACCAAGAAGGAGAAACCAAAGAATCATTGATCCTCTAGCTTGATGAATTTAATTTTATAATAAAATCTTTTCTTGCTCTTTAATTCTCACTGTGTGAGAATGTGTTGAGGATCAGGGAATTAAAGAACAAGAAAAGATTTTATTATAAAATAAAATTCATTAAGCCTTTACCACCATTATTAAGCAATAGTCAGTTTTGGTGAGTCAAATATTCCAGTCCATCAGGACCTGTCATATACATCACATATAGAAAACCAATTGAAAATAACTTTTTCTTTTTTTTGAGTTGGAGTCTCACTCTGTCATCCAGACTGGAGGGCAGTGGCACTCTCACGGCCTCCGCAGCCTCAACCTGCTGGGCTCAGGCTATCCTTCTGCCTCAAGCCTTCCAGGTAGCTAGAACTGCAGGCACGCGCCATCACACCCTGCTAATGTTTTGATTTATTGTAGAGATGAAGTCTCGTCAAGTTACCCAGGCTGGTCTCGAAACCCTGGACTCAGGCAATCCTCTTGCCTCGCCCTCCCAAAGTGCTGGGATTACAGGCTTGAGTCACTGTGCCCAGTGAAAATAACTTTTTAAAAATCAAATACACACTTGTACCTTACATTCATTCAGCAAAGTTGTGGCATTGTTAACAAAAGAAGAGATTTTTTAAAATGATAATTGATGCTAATTAAGCAAAACAAAACAAAACAAACAAAAAACCAACTTGCAAAACCCCAAATAAAATATGTCTATTATAAGAGATAGAGTGGTTGAAGAACTATTGTAGTAAATTAGATTTGAATAGATGCTTGGTTTAAATCAAGGTAGGAATAGTAGAAATGGAGAGGAGGAGGCTAATTTGAGAGATACATAGGAAGTGAAATTCACCGGACTAAGTGATGTGGTAGGGGCAGAATGGGAGAAGGAGAGAAAGGGGTTGGAGATGTCAAGATCGCTAGCTTGGCAGACTGAATGAATACTAGTGCCACTCACCAAGGCAGAGACTATGGAAAAGAAAGCTTGCTTAGGGGGAAAGATGACAAATCCTTTTTGCATTCAAGATGCATATGGGCATCCTTGAGGTGAAATGTCTGGTAGGGAGATAAATATCCATTTATTTGAATCTATAACACTTGAGTGACAGTGAAAGTTATAGGACTGTATAGGATTTCCAAGGGACACCACAGAATGAGAAAACAGGACAACATCCTCATGTAAATTCCATTAAGGAGTCAAAGAATAAGAGTATCAGAAGGAAATTCTGGAAAAGGGAGTTTCTTGGAAATTAAGAGAAAATGCTTTTCAGAGGAAGGAATGAACAATAAGTGTAAATTTCTCAGATAGTTCAAGTAAATTAAAGACTCATTTGGTAACTCTTGCAGGGAAGAACCTCTTTTCCAGTTCTCTTATTTTCCATGAGGGGTAATTTCCCCCATATACTATATCTATTTACTCATCTATTTTTGGGGTCTTAGGTAATTGCTACTAGTCCATTTTTCTTGAATAGAGCTTATCTATTAACAAACATGATCACAGGAACAGGGTGATATTTGGACTCGTTCTCCTTTCCCTTCTACTTAACACAGTGAAATTGAAACTTGAGTACTGGACCTGAGAGGGTTAGGGAGATAAAAAGCTCATCTGGTTCTCCTAGCTAAGCCATAATTTTTCAATGTTAGTTTCATCGTTTTTTCTTCTTTCTCTTTTGATACAGAACTCAGTCAGAAAAGAAGAATGCAGTTTATCATGCCTCATCAAATCCTTCTAAAATAAACAGCAAACTTGGCAAATATGATCTCCTTGTTGTTTTTTGTGTGGGCAGTTTTGGCCAGATTTCAGAGTTCTGTAGAGCTAATGGGAGAAAAGGAAATAAAGAGTGTGAATAAACATACTCTTTTATGAAAGATGAATGTGAGAAAGAAGATGTTTGCTAGAAGAGATTGTAGTGTCATGGGAGAGTTTTATTTTTAAAATCATACATCAAATTCTTGATTGCATATTGGGAAAGGAACCAGGATGAAGAATTGTGAGAAAAGAAGAGGGAACAGGATAGAATCAAAGTCTCTGGGACCTCAGAATTAAGGTTTAGAGCAGAGTTTGGGAATGGACCGTGGCTGAAGAAAGTGACACTTCCTTTGAAATAGAAAAGAGCTAAAGAAAGAATAAGTTTGGTTGAGATTTATTATTCATGGTCTTTTGGAGAGCTGATGGAAGACAGAAATTGGATAACTGGATGGTTGAGGGAGTTCATACATTGTTGTGAATATCTACTCTAGAATTACAAAATGCTATAAAAAGCATTTTGTAGCTTTAAAAAAGACTTTAGAAGTTGTTGAAGATTGGATTATTGGTCCCAATTCTTTCCCTTGATGTTATATTCATACCCTTGGCTATGTAATATTGCAGTGCTTTTCCATTGTGGATAGAATATACATCCCACTGAAGCTGGGCTTGATCATGTGACTTTCTTTGGAGATGTCAGTAGATAAGATGTGAGCAGATATTTTATATATGCTTGTGTTTTGCTTCATCACCATGAGAAGATCATGCTGTGCATAGCTTCCGCTCCTTTATGGGCTCCAGAATGAACACACACAAAGCAGAACTGATTTCAGCCCAAAAGTATGGATCCCAATGAGTACCCTTTAAGGAGATGTATCAAGACAAATCATGTGTTCCAGCCTATTGTCAGGCACAACTCAGAATAAGTATCATTATTCTTCTGCAAGAAAACCCTTCATATGTTTGAAGACTCATTACTATAAGATGTCTCTTTTTCAAGTTTGCTATAATCAATTAGTTCTTGACTTTTATTCCACATTCTTTTAGAAGTCTTACACTGCAGTGGTTGAAAAGCTAATTACTACATATCTCAAACTTTCTTGAAGCCAGAATTCTTGCTGCAAAGTAAATTATTCCAATTAGATACACTAAAATAATATCTGGAAGGCAGAAGAGAGGTGGAGGCCATTTTCATCCTGCAGGCAAAGTCATGTGTGTTTGGAAGCCATTGAATTGACCAGACTCAGTATTCCTCTATCTAGTGAGCAGATCCATAAATGTTAAGACAGTGGTGGCAGTGACAGCAACAATAATTTCCTAGTGGGCGGGGACCCAAGGAGTTGCCCTGTGCTATCCTTTTAACATTTCTGTCTACACCAAATTCCCTGTATCAAATCCTTTTCTGCTTTAAATTTCTAGAGTGATTTGTTTCCACTATTGAACCTTGACTGACTCACAATCTAAACTATCCCCCTTCCATGTATTTTTTGGTTAATGTAGGCTTCAGTGCCACTTGAAGTGTGGTCTCTGGTTGGCCATCTGTTCGAGATAAATTTGTATCAGAATGTAAATTAATTTAGTCATTAAGCACACTTTTCAGTTCATCTGATTTGTTTATTTATTTGTGTATTGTGGTAGCAAGACTTTCTCATAGAAGGAAGCAGTGTGTTCACTTATAGTCTGATCTTATTTGTTTTTGTAAATATTGCAGGTTTATCCCAGGGAACATGTGTCCTCGGTTTGCATTACCCATCTCTAATGGAAAATTGATTTAAAAATTATGTAACTTTTTGTAAGCAATTTCTTGCTTCTTATTTTGAAATAACTCTTTTTTTTAAAGTAACTACTTATTTCATTAACAAAGCAATGCATGCTCATGACAATAGTTTCAGCACTTTCATTAACGTTTAAGCACAGGGTAATATAAAAAGTAAAATTTCCTTTACTTACCACTCCAATTCCTTAGTCAACTTCTCTGAAGTAACCTTTAGCAGAAGTTTTATATAAAATTTATTTATTTTTGAGAGGAAATAGCACTCACCAATCTTAGTTAAACATCATAACTATAGGTGTACCTTCCCTTTCCTCACCTAAAAGTGGATAAGTAAACAATTGCATGCCATTGTGATTCTATCACAATGCCCTTTGAACCAAAGGTCAAGAGTCAAAGCACCAAGTAGACTTGATCATTATGCTATTGCCACAGGATGAGGACTTAATTTCAACATCAGCTTTTAATCAGATTAAAGAAATCTATATTAACAAGGTAAATAGCATTTTTTTGGTCAAATGTTTAAACTTCATGCTATCTGCAAAACTTTAAAGTTAGAGACCTAAATATTCAAATTTTTGTTTAAAATGTTGTCATGATTGAATTTGAAGTATCAATTATTGTAGCTGCTTTTTCTTCTATTGTAAAAGATGGTGGCCAGGGGTGGTGCCTCATGCCTGTAATGCCAGCACTTTGGGAGGCAGAGGCAAGAGGGTTACCTGAGCCCAGGGGTTCGAGATCAGCCTGGACAACTTGATGAGACCTCATCTCTACAACTAATAAAGAATAATTAGTTGGGAATGGTGGTGCCTGCCTGTAGTTCCAGCTACTTGGAAGGCTTAGGCGGAAGGATCGCTTGAACCCAGCAGGTTGAGGCTGCTGTGGTCATGAGATTGCTACTGTGCTCCAGCCTGAGTGACAGACTGAGACTCCAACTCAAAAAAAAAAAAAAAGAAAAAAAAAAAATCATTCCAATGGGAAAGGGGGGAAGATAACAAAAACTCTGATGATTTTCCTTAATAATTAAAAAAATTTTTTTTAAAATATATGATTTCTACTTTCTGTTGTTTTTCTCAATTGAAAAGATACAGTTTATCTTCAGATGCATTTTTTTAAGTTAATAGTCTTGTCTTGGGTGATCCTAAGGAAATACCAACTTTAAGTGTGCACCAAAACCATAATACACAAGTTACTTACATAGGTTTAGAATAAAGGGAGCACATTCTTTTGCAGAGTTCACCATTTGCCAGCACTGAACATTTTAAAGCAACATAATGCAAAGTGTTGTCAAGTATTTGAATAAAAATAGCCTAAAAATATGAGTGGCTGGGAGGACATCTGTGTATTTGAAATGTGATGTAGATTGTCTATGTTTTGAGAGCTTCTTAAAGATGCCTACCTTAGCTGGGCTCGGTGGCTCAGCCTGTAATCCCGTGCCTTTGGGTGGCTGAGGTGAGTGGATTGCCTGAGCCTGCGGGTTCGAGACCCGCCTGGGCAACTTGGCGAGACCTCATCTCTAGAATAAATCAAAAAATTAGCTGGGTGTGGTAGCGCGCGCCTGTAGTTCCAGCTACTTGGAAGGCTGAGGCGGAAGGATCGCTGGAGCCCAGCAGGTCGAGGCTGCGGTGGCCAGGAGTGGCCTCTGCACTCCAGTCTGGGTGACAGAGTGAGACTCCAACTCAAAAAAAAAAAAAAAAAGATGCCTACCTTAATACTGTAATTCATACAATAGTAAACACTGATGTGCTATGTAAGGTGATTTAACTGTCATCCTCCTTCATTCAAAAACATATCCCAGTAGAATTCTTTTTTTTGCTCTTAGAAATGTCTCACTGAAAATGTTTTAGTGGAAATATTAATGTATTAACATACAGTCAGTGCTTTAATGGGAATATCGTTACATGTGGGAAAAGTGGGATTTTATTTTTTATATTATTTTATTTTAGTTTTTTGAGTTGGAATCTCACTCTTATCGCCAAGGTTGGAGTGCAGTGGTACTCTCACGGTCACCGTAGCCTTGACCTGTAGGGCTTAAGCAATCCTTCCGCCTCAGCCTTCCAAGTAGCTGGAATTACAGATACATGCCACCACATATGGCTAGTTTTTGAGATTTACTGTAGAGATAATGTCTCCCCATATTGCCCAGGTTGGTCTCGAACCCCCAGGCTTAGGCAATCCTCTCACCTCCTAAAGTACTGGGATTATAGGCTGAGTCACCGCTCCTGGTCAAAAGTGGTATTTTAAATCTAAGTATACTACTTATTGAGTACATGATGTTGGGCAAATTATTTTACTTTTAAGTGCTTCAATTTTCTTCTCTGTAGAATGCTTGGATTGAAATGCCCATCACATAGAGTTATTAAAACAATGAGATTGAGTTATGACATAAAGCAAAGAGCATGATACCTGTTGCATAGTAGATACTTCCTAAGTATTGACTCTCCTAATTGTTTTCCTTAGGTCTTTGGCCTTGGAGATTAGTTAAGATATGAAAAAGTCCTATTTTATTAATATGCATCTAGTAGACATTGAAGATAAATATCTCATAGGTGAAGAGTCCCAGAGTTCCAAAAACTGTGATTGTGTTTTAACAATTAGTGATGATGAACCTGTTCTTTCAATCCTCTTGGTGTATGTATGCAATATCTCAATTGGAGACAACATTGCAAGTTGTTGCCTGGCCTAAATGACTCTCTCGCTTTCTCCATGATAAGCCCTGACCATGAGGATCCTTTTTTCAAACATTGAATTTTTAAAACAGCTTTGTGGAGGTAAAGTTTATACCACAAAAGTCACCCATTGTAAGTGTAGAATTACATTATTTTTTAGTGGATTTACAGAACTGTTACAATCAGAGCATTTTGACCACTCCCAAACTGTCTCTTGCACCCTGTCAATTCCCATTCCCAAATTTATCCCCAGGATAGCACTAATTTACTATATGTCTTTTTAGATTTGTATTTTTCTGAGGTTGATTTTTCTGGAGTTTTTATTGACTTGGATTCACACAAATGTTGGAAGAATTCATGACACCAGATTTGTTAGGAGTACTGACATAGTGGTTGCTGTTGGCTTCCCGGTAATGGAAATAAGTTTCTTTGCAGCTGCTCTGAGAGCTCCCAGTCCTGTTGATGAGAAACAGAACCAGAAGGCAACTAGCTGGGGAGCTGTATCAGTCAGAGTCCAGACAGGGAACAGAAACCACTGTGGTCATTTTAACAGAGAGAATTTAATACAAACAATTGCTAGAGGGTATTGAAGAATTAAAAAGGTAAACAGAGAGAACTAAAGTATTACAGAAGAGAGCAACAGCAGGGGAATTAGCTACCAGCTCTTGGGCTAGGAAAGGCAAATATTGGAATGATTCAAACTTTAGAAGCTTGGAGAGAGGGTTATCTCTGGGGCTAGGACTCATGAATATGAGAAGGGAGGTCCAGAAAACTGGTCCTTGTGTCTCTGAATGAATGTGATGAGACTGGCCTTCATGTGCTGAAAAAACTGTAAACCGGGTTCATATGAACTCAAATTCTGCTACTAGAACAACTGCTGTTTTTTTTTTTTTTTTTTTTTTTTGAGTCAGAGTCTCACTCAGTCACCCAGGCTGGAGTGCAGTGGCATGCTCCCGACCACCTCCTGGGCTCCGGCAATCCTTCTACCTCAGCCTTCCAAGTAGCCAGAACTACAGGCGTGTGCTACCATGCCTGGCTAATTTTTGATTTACAACTCTTGAATAATTTTCAATTTATTGTAAAGATGAGGCCTCTTCAAGTTGCCCAAGCTGGTCTCAAACCAGCAGGCTCAGGCAATCCACTTGCCTGGCCTCCCAAAGTGCTGGGATTACAGGCTGAGCCACTGAGCCCGGCTGACAGCTGCTGTTTCTGAAGTACAGAAATGTTGCTAGAATGATGCTGACAGTATCAGGAAACTGAAAGGAAACTGACAGGAATGCTTTTTTTCTCCTCCAGATTTCTGGTCTTCTCTAGGGCTCTTGTTGGCTGGGTTTAACAGTGACCGGAGAGCAAGGCGGAAAGGTGTTTCAGAGTCTGGGTGATCATAATCCTGAAAGACTGCATCTCCATACCAGAATTCCAAACATCGAAATCCCAAAAGATCAACATTTCCAAAGTTTAAATCCCTAAAGTATAAAAATCCTGAAAATCACAGTCAAAGAATGGTTGCACCATGTTAGGTAGAACTATTATCTTGTTATTGTTTTTATGCAAAATAAAATGACTTTCAATGCAATTCCTAAACCATAATGACAGATTTGGATTAGGTGTGATCAAGACTTTTAAAAGAGAATTTCAAGGTATTGCCAGTTTTTTTTTCTATTCAGTCAAATTCATTTGGCAGAAAATTTAGAGAGAGGATTGTTCATGCTATATGGCAGTGATGAAGACTTCAGTTTAAAAAAATGCATCATTTACCTGCATAGGCATTTCTTCCTGCTGATCACATTCTGCATTTTCTCAAGATGTCAGTGAAGTTACTGACGGATTCAAAAAGAATTATGTGCATGGTAGGATAAGGAGACACTTATGTTGTGGTGTTGCTGTTTGATCACCAGTATTGATTCAACCAAAACTGTATCTTGTGAATGAGTACGTGTGGAATGAATTTCCACATATCCAAAGCAACATAGAAGCATGGTACAGAAGATAAGGAAATTTAGTAGGGAATGCTCATGTTGGTGCATATCAAATCACAGAAGAATTTCAAGAAGAGCAGTGTCAATAGAAAATGAATGTGAGTGTATTATTTGAGAAGAGACTTTTCCTAAAAGAAAAAAAGGAGCTATTCACTTTGATGCAAGGCTTCAAAACCTAGTTAATGATAATGAAATTTGGCTAGCTGTAAAATGCTTTTTCATATGCCAAATTTTCTTTGTTTTTTTTCATTATTTGAAATTTTCTGCATTAGTTTTACAGTTTGCTATGCTATGTATTTCATCTTCACATCATTTCTAATATTGGAGGCATAAATTGTGTTTTTACTTTTAGAAAGTTTTAATTTTTAATGCATTTTTTGCAAGTTTGACTCCCGGAAAGTGCATTATCATAATGTTGCCTTTGTATGTAAGCACTGTGAGTGTATGTAAAAATATTGAAATTTTTTCAGTAAAGAGATGTCCTTTTTGTACATCTGCATTTGTAAAAGATAAAATTTCTCAATATCTCAGTTCTTTGGGCAACTGCATATGTGGCAATAACCCATCATTTTTTTTGATTGATCTGAGCTAAAGACTCAGGTTGTTCATCACAGTATTTCAGATGGCCTCAGTTATAAAGTTGTGGGTGCACACCAACTATACTGAAATGTGTTTATGCATTTTGAATTTGACCTATTTCTCTATAAATAGTTTGTCTGCCCATAATTGATATATCCATGTGTCTGTTATTAGTAATGATTGTCATTAGAAGTGTTTGTGCTTATTAAAAAAATGTATGTTATCACAGCCAATGTCATCCCCTCTGAGAAAAGTTGAATGCATTTCCCCTCAGAACTGGAGCAAGGCAAGGATGCCTACTTTTACTACTCCTATTCAACATAGTACTGGAAGTCTTAGCCAGACTAGGCAGGCAAGAAAAAGAAATAAAGTGTATCTAAATTGGAAAAAAAGAAATCAAACTGACTGACTTTATGCTGACAATATGATCTTATACCTAGAGAATTCTATAGACCCCTCCAAAAGACTCCTGGACTTGATAAATGGATTTAGTAAAGTTTCAGGATCCAAAAACAACACACACAAATAAGAAGCATTGCTATACACCAATATGACCAAGTTGAATATTAAATCAAGAATTCAGTTCCATTTGCAATAGCAGCCAAAAAGCTAAAATACCTAGTAATATATTTAACCAAGGAGGTGAAACATCTCTACAAAGAGAACTACAAAACCCTGCTGAAATAAATTGTAGAGGACACAAACAAATGAAGAAACAACCCATACTTTTGGATTGGAAGACTCAACATTGTTCAAATGTTCATATTACCCAAAGTAACCTATAGATTCAGTGCAATCCCTACCAAACAACCAATGTCATTTTTCACAGAATTAGAAAATAATTCTAAAATTCTTATTAAAAAAAAAAAGAATGAAGCAGCCAAAGCAATCTTAAGCAAAAAGAACAAAGACCTTATCTGACTTCAAACTATACTACAACGCTGTAGTAATCTAAACAGCATGGTACTGGTACAAGAGCAGACACAGGGACCAGTGGAAGAGAATAGAGAATCCAGAGATAAACTCAAATAGCTACAACCAACTCATCTTTGACAAAGCAAACAAAAGCATACACTGGGGAAAGGACATACTATCCAACAAATGGTGCTGGGAAAATTGGATAGTCGCATGCAGCAAAATGAAACTTGATCCCTATCTCTCCCCATATACAAAAATTAACTCAAGATGGATTAAGACATAAAAGTCAGACCTGAAACCATAAAAATCCTAGAAGAAAACCTAGGAAAAACTCTTCTAGACATTGGCCTAGGCAAAGAATTTATGGCCAGGACCTCAAATGCAAATGCAACAAAAGCAAAATAAGCAAATGGTACCTAAAAAGCTTCTGCACAGCAAAAGAAATAATCAACAGAGCAAATAGGCAACATACAGAATGGGAGAAGATATTCGCAAGCTATACATCTCACAAATGACTAATATCCAAAATCTACAAAGAACTCAAACAAATCAGCAAGCAAAAAAGCAAATAACTCCATGAAAAAGTGGGCAAATGACATGAATAGACATCTCTCAAAAAAGGATGTACAAATGGCCAATGAACATATGAAAAAATGCTCAATGTTCCTTATCATCAAGTAAATGCAAATTAAAACTACAGTGAGATACCATCTTATACCAGTGAGAATGGCCATTATTAAAAAATCAAAAAACAATCGGTGCTGGTACAGATGTGAAGAAAAGGGAATGCTTATACACTGTTGGTAGGAGTATAAATTAGTACAACCTCTGTGGCAAGTGGTATGGAGATTTCTCATACAACTAAAAGTAGATTTAGCATTTGATCTAGCAATCCCACTTCTAGGTATCTACCCAAAGGGATGGAGGTCATTATGTGAAAAAGACATTGTACCTGCATGTTCATTGCAGCACAATTCACAAAAGCTAAGAGACAGAATCAACTCAATTGCCCATCAACCAATCAAGGAGTAATGAAAATGCACTGTATGTACACCATAGGATACGACTGAGATGTCAAAAAGAATGACAAAATGTCTTTTGGAGCAACTTGGATGGAATTGGAGAACATAATCCTAAGTCAGCTAACTCAGGAACAGAAAACCAAACACTGCGTGTTCTCACTTATAAGTAGAAGCTAAACAAAGACTACACAAAGACATAGAGAATGGGATAATGGACACTGGAGACTCAGAAGGGGAAGCAGAAAGGGATGGAGGCTCAAAAAAAAAAAATCACTTATCAGGCCATGAAATCAGTACTAAGAGGGAAATTTATAACTCTACCAACCACACATCAATAAAATAAAAAGATCATGAGTCAACAGCCTAACAAGTCACCTAAGGGAGTTGGAAAGGCAAGACAACCAAAAACCTAACTTCAACAGGTGACTCCAGATCACCAAAGTAAAAGCCCAAATACAGGACATAGAAGACAAAAATATCATAGAAAAATATCAACAAAACAAAAAACGGATTCTTTGAAAGGACAAAGAAGACTGATGGACTACTAGCCAGACTGACCAAGAAAAAGGGAGAAAAAGCCCAAGTAAACAAAATTAGAAACTCAAAAGATGAAGTCACAACTGACTTTGAAGAAACACAAACAATCATCAGAGATTACTATGAACACCTATATGGAAACAAATTAAAAAACCTAAACAAAATCCAGAACTTTCTGATATCATAATATCCCAAGTTTGAACCAAGAAGAAAATGAGACCCTAAAGAGACCAATAAAAACCCGGGAAATTGACTCTGTTATGAGAAAACTATCCATAGAAAAAGCAAAAACAAAAACAAAAAAACCCTGTACTGGATGGCTTTCCAGTAGAATTCTTCAAAACATATAAGGAGGAGCTGATACCAATCTATTGAAAGTATTCCAGGCAATCAAGAAAGATGGAACTTTCCCAAAATAATTTTCTGAAACTTACATAACACTGATACCCAAACCATGCAAAGACCCAACAAAGAAGGAAAACTACAGGCTAATATTTCTGATGAACACATATAAAAATTCCTAAGAAGATTCTAAAATTGGATCCAACAACACATATCAAAAATCACCCACCGTGACCAAGTAGGCTTCATCTCTGGGATGCAAAGCTGGTTAAAAGCAAGACCTTACATGTAATTAAATACATCAACAGATGCAAAAACAAGAAATACATGATTATATCATCAGACACAGAAAAAGCTTTTGAAAAAATCCAGCATCCCTTCTTGATAAAAACCCTTGAATACCTAAGTATAGAGGGAAAACACCTCGAAATAGTAAGAGCCATCTACAGTAAACCCACAGCCAACATATTTGCTAAATGAACAGAAATTGGAAGCATGTTCCCCAAAACCGGAACAAGACAAGGCTGCCCACTCTCATCTCTCCTGTTCAACATAGTGTTGAAAGTCCTAGCTAGAGCAATCAGACAAGAGAAGGAAATCAGGGGTATTCAAATAGAAAAAGTGGAAGTTAAGCTGTTCCTCTTTGTGGATGAAAAACCAAAGGGAATTGGTCAAAAACCTCCTTGCTCTGATAAAGCACTTTGGCAAAGTCTCAGGGTACAAAATTAATATGCAAAAGACAGTTGCATTTTTATATACTAACAACAAACAGGCAGAGAACCAAATAAAGAGTGCAATCCCATTCACAATAACCACACACATACACATAGACAAAACAAAACAGACGCTGAACATTTTTTCATGTATCTGTGCTCGTATGTCTTCTTTTGAGAAGTGTCTGTTCATATCTTTTGCCCAATTTGTAATGGAGCTGTTTGTTTTTTTTCTTTTCGGCATGCTTGAGTTCCTTGTAGATCCTAGATGTTAGGCCTTTGTCAGACATGGAGTTGGCAAATACTCTTTCCCAGTCTGTGGCTTCTCTCCCTGCTCTCTTGATGGTTTCTTTGGCTTTGCAGAAGCTTGTCAGTTTGATGAGGTCCCACTTATCTATCTTATCTCTTATGGCATGGCTTCTTAGGGTTTTGATCAGGAATTGGTTGCCAGTTCCAATTTCCATAAGACTGTTTCCTGTATTTTCTAAGGTTTTTATAGTTTGAGGTTTTACGTTTAGGTCTCTGGTACATATATACAATGGAATATTACACAGTTATAAAGAAGAACAAAATCATGAATTTTGCAGTAACCTGGTTGGATTTAGAGTCTATAATATTGAGTGATCTTTCACAGAAACAAAGAACTGAGTATCACATGTTCTCACTCATAAGTGGGCCTTGACCAACTACTGTAATACTATAAGAAAAGGATTGACAGTAGTGGGAAACTGCCGTGGGGAGGGTGGGGAGGGAGGTGAGATTGACAGTAGTGGAAATCTGCCTGGGGAAGGAGGTGCACACCTCATCAACAAGGGTACCTGCACAATGAATATTTGTATACCTAACCCTGAATTGTACCCCGTAATTTTAAAATAAAAAAATTTAAAAGTTAAAGAAAAAAGAAAAATTTTTATCTTTTTAAATCTCAGTTTTCCCATCTGTAAAATAGGGCTAAAAATGCCAAAGTTAAAAATAAATTAAATTTAAAATAAATCGAATAAATCAAATACAGCTAACAACAACAACGACAACAACAACAACAACAACAACAAAACCAGAGAAGCGAAAGATGTTTACAATGAAAACTACAAAACACTGCTCACCTGCCTGGGGAAGGGGGGCACACCTCATCAGCAAGAGTACCTGCATAATGAACATTTGTATACCTAACCCTGAATTGTACCCCACTTCTTTAAAATTAAAAAAAATTAAAAGAGAGAAAAAAAAGAAACCAAAGAAGACACAAACAAATGAAAACTATTTCATGCTCATGGATTGCAAGAATCAGCCTTGTTAAGATGTCCATCCTACCCAAGGCAATCTACAGATTCAACACAATACCCATTAAATTACCAACATCATTCTTCCCAGATCTAGAAATGACAATACAGAAATTCATATAGAAACAAAAACGACCACAAATAGCCAAAACAATCCTCAGCAAAAGAAACAAAGTGAGATGTATCACACTCCCAGACTTTAATCTTTATTATAAGGCTACAATAATTAAAACTGTCTGATATTGGTACAAGAGCAGGCATATACACCAATGGAACAGGATAGAAATTCCAGAAGCAAAACCTTAATTTCTCAACCAACTCATCTTCGACAAAGCCATCACTGACAACCACTGGGGAGAGGAGAACCTTTTCAGTAAATGGTGCTGGGAAAACTGGCTGACCACATGCAGAGAATGAAACAGGACCCCTTCCTATCGCCATGCACAAAAATCAACTCTGAATGGATCAGAGACCTAAACATAAAACCTCAAACTACAAGAATCTTAGAAGACACAGGAGACACCCTTATAGACATTGGAATAGGCAACCAATTCCTGATCAAAACCCCCAAAAGTGCATACCATAAGAGATAAGATAGACAAATGGGACTTCATCACATTGGAAAATTTCTGCAAAGCAAAAGAAGCCACTAAGAGAGCGGTGCGACAGCCCACAGAATGGGAAAAAATATTTGCCAGTTATATATTTGACAAAGGTCTAACATCCATATCTACAAGGAACTCAAACATACTGAAAGAAAACAAACAGTCCCATTAAAAAGTGGGAAAAAGGTATGAAAAAACAGTTCTCAAAAGAAGATATTTGAACAGCTGACAGACACATGGTAAAATGCTCAGCCTCACTAATCACCAAAAATGCAAATCAAAACCACACTGAGATACCACCTAACTCCAGTAAGAATGATCATGATTAATAAAACATAAGACAACAGATGCTGGCGAGGATCCTGAGCAAAGGGAACACTTCTACACTGTTGGTGGAAGTGCAAACTAATTCAAGCTCTTGGAAAAAGTTGTGGCAATATCTAAAAGAACTAGAAATTGACCTTCCATGTGACTTAGCAATCCCCCTTATGGGAATATACTCAGAAGAACTCAAATCATTTTTACAAAAAAGATACCTGCACATGCATGTTTATTGCAGCAGTATTCACAATAGCAAAGACATGGAACCAACTGTGCTGCCCATTGAAAGTGGACTGTATAAAAAAATATGGTACATATAGAAGATGGAATATTATGCAGCCAAAATGAAAGAGAGAATTACGGACTTTGCATATACTTGATGGACTTAGAGTGTATAATACTGAGTGATCTATCACAGAAACAAAGAACAGAGTGCCACATGTTCTCACTCATAAGTGGACCCTGAATATCTAGAATACTGCTATAAGAAAGGAATTGGCAGTAGCGGGACATTGCTGGGGGGGGGAGGGGGCAGGTGGTGAGAGGGTGAGGAAGCACATAACATTAATTAGGGTATCTGATCCTAAACCAGGCAAAGTGAGGCCCGATGGGAAGCCCAAACTTCACCTGTACATAAACCACTTATGTACCCAATCCGGATTTGTACCCTGTATCTTTAAAAAAAAAGAAAATCACCTATCAGGTATAATGTGCACAGGTGGGAGTGGTGGGTACACTTAAAGCGCAGATCAAAAGTATTTGTATCCCCTAAAGCTATTGAAAGATAAAATGAAAAAAAGAAGTCATAAAAGTCCCACAAAAATATGTTAATTATTGCCTATGAAGTGTTCTGCTGTGTTTTTATATATTTCTCAAATAAATCTCCTTAAAATGTTAATAAATATCTTTGAAAGAATTTTAAAATTATGTTTCCAGCACTATATGTTTTAGATTTTTATCTTTTAGGCTTTTGGGATTATGATATTTGAGATTGAGTTTTTCGGGATTAATGATCAACTCCCCAAATCAAGGTGATAGCAGGACTGTACTTTCTCTGAAGGCCCTAAGGGTGAATCTGTCTCTCAACAATTCCTCCTTCTGGGGACTTCAGGCATTCCTTGGTTTATAGCTGCAACACTTTCATCTCTGACTCTCCGGTTGTGTTGCCTCCTTCTCTTCTCTCTTGCTACGTCTAAACTTTCTCTGTGTCTCTCTTACAAGTATACATGCTATTACAAATAGGGTCCACTCAGATAATCAAGGATAAGCATCTCATCTCTTAAGATCCTTAACATAGCTTATACCCTTGTTAAGATCATATTAATTATTTTGCCTCATAAGTGAATATTCATAGGTTCTGGGGATTAGGACCTGGAATATCTTTTTGGGATCCACTATTATTGTTTTCTGTAGAACTGATTCTTTAACCCCTACACTTCTGGTTGCAGTTTTCTACTAGTATACTGATAAAATCATGTCTCACAGAATTGATAAAAATAATAAAAATTGAATTTATGTTTTTGAAATATTTTAAGTAAATATGCATGATTAAGAATGTAATAGGCCAAAGTTGGCAGAGTTAATAATTCTTGAACAAGGTAAATGAGTTTTCATTTGAGCCAAAATTGAGATTATACAATTGTCTTTTCTAAATAAATGTTTAGAAATATAATGGACAATAACAAAGATAAGAATTCTCTCTTCTACCTGGAAAGTGGAATTTGTATCTGTAACAAACCCATTTTTAATCAGTATTTATTCAGATATTCTTCTTCTCTAGCTACTCATTCTTTTGTGTATACCATACACAGATATATATATAACTAAATGCATCCCAACAATGACATTGAATAGGTTGATGTTAATAATGATATTAATTTTCACTGTATTTCAGGCATTATACTAAGCATCAACAAGTAAATGAGAGGTGCTTTAATTCTTATTTTACATTTCAGAAAATCATGACTTGGGGAGTATAAATGATTAGATGACATATTTTGTAAAAGGCAAAGTCAGTTCTCAAGTTCAGGTCTGTTTAATTTTTAAGTCTGTGTTCTAAACTGTTACTCCAATCTACTATTTTTATGTTTGTATTCTACATCTTGTTTTTCAAGTCTCAAACACTGGTACACTTCAGTGGTTGAATGCCTTAGTTTTCCACAGATGCAGGCACTGGGAATCCAAATAAAAAGTTTTCACCCATTTGAAGTTCACACTTTGTTTTTTAGATTTCAGTTTTAGGCTTTCGTCCAAAATGCCAAAGTTAGAATCTTGTTTGTTCATCTGAGTTCAAAATATCCTTGATATTCTAAGTTTCCACAAGCTCCTCCTTGAGCTATCCTTGACAATCCAAAGGAAACTACACATTAGATATCTTCTTATTAATACTTACCTATTCAAAGGCATTGTTGAGATGTGTTTGGGTGATATATACCTGTGTATGGTGTAGGAGAGATTGTTTCTCTTTAATGCAATATCATTTTGCTGGGGAAGATAAAACACAAGTCATCTATCTCTAGGCTGTTGGGAATTCATTTTCTTCTAAACTCTGGGTAAAGTGAACTAAGATTTTCCACAATTACTTTATTTCCACACTCCACATGTTTTCTATATATAAACCTCCTTTGTAATACATCTTTCTGTATGGAAAGACAATATGAAGACCTAGACCGTTCCATCTATGTTTTCAATCATCCTAATGCTTAGCAGAGGGATCAGCAAACATTTTTTTTGCATAAATAGGGGCATGAATACTTATTTTCATTTCTGTCAATTTGAAAAATTTTCATTTTCCCTGGAAATACCTTACCTTTGTGTTGTTTTGTTGGAAAGATTGAAATTCAAAGATCTAAAACTAAAGAGGCTGTAGGTGTGTTTGTTTAGAGGGTGTGGCAAGTGGTCTAGGTTTGCTTTGTTTGTTTTGTATGACCCAGTTGGCAATTTGTTTGAAAAACCAATGCCAAGCATTTCAGCTTAAAATGATTGGAAAGTATAACTCAATAGCAAAAGGCAAACAACCTCATTTTTAAAATGGGCAGGCCGGGCTTTGTGGCTCAGCCTGTAATCCCACGCTTTGGGAGGCCAAGGTGAGAGGATTGCCTGAGTCTGCGGGTTCGAGATCCACCTGGGCAACTTGGTGAGACCTCTTCTCTACAATAAATCAAAAAATTAGCTGGGTGTGGTAGCGCGCGTCTGTAGTTCCAGCTACTTGGAACGCTGAGTGGAAGGATGGCCGGAGCCCAGCAGGTCGAGGCTGCGGTGGCCGGAAACGTGCCACTGCACTCCAGTCTGGGTGACAGAGTGAGACTTCAACTCAAAAATAAAAAAAATAATAATAAAAATAAAATAAAATGAAATGGGCAAAGGACTTGAATAAATATTTATCCAAAGAAGATATACTAGTAGCTAATAAACACATGAAAAGATGATTAATATCATTAGTTATTAGAAAAATGGAAATAAAACCACAATGAAATACCACTTCATACCTTCTAGGATGGCTATAATAATAATTAAAAAAAGGAAAATAAATGTTGGTAAAGATCTGGGGAATTGAAACACTTGTTTCATCCTGATAAGAATGTAAAATGATACAGCAGCTATAGAAAATAATTTGTCAATTCCTCAAACATTAAAAATAGAATTAGCAAATGACTCAACAGTTCCACTTTTAGGTATATATAAGAAAATAAAAACAGGTTTCCAAACACAAAAATCTACGAGAGTGTTTATAACAGCATTATTCATAATTTTTAAAAACAATGCAAATATTCAGTAGCTGATGAATGAATAAGCAGTGTGTTTTTTTCATGCAGTGGGATACTATTCAACCATAAAAATGTACTGCTATACAGATGTACTTTAGAAACATTATGATCAGGGCAAAAAGATAGACACAAAATGCCATATCTTGAATGATTCCATTTATATGAAATGTCCAGAATAGGCAAATCCATAAAGGCAGAAAGCAGATTAGTGGTTTCTAGAGGCTAGGAGGGAGAGATTTATTGGCAGTGACTAGTTAATGAGTATGGGTTTTCTGTAGGGCTTATGAAAATAATTTGGAATTAGTGGTAATTGTTGCATTACACTATAAACGCACTAAATACCACAGAATTGGACATTTAAACAATTAATTGCATGTGTTTAAGGTATACAACATGATGTAAAGGTATGCATATAGATAGCAAAATGGTTATCGTAGTGAAGCAAATTAACATATCCATCATCTCATGTAGTTGCCCATTTTGTGGGGCTATAAGAGCAGATAAGATTCATTTATTTAGCAAAAGTCTGGAACAAAATACAATTTTACTAACTATAGTCCTTATATTGTATATTAGATCTCTAGACTTCATCACACATGCTTGCTACTTTGCATCCTTTGACATTATTCCATTTCCTTCACCACCCCTTAAATACAGTTTTATTCTCTATCTCTGTATATTTAACTTTTTAATTGTACACTTTAAACTAGTAAATTTTATATAATCTGATTTTTACCTTAATGTAAAAAAAAAAGGGAATTCACTCAGATGAAAGAGACGATTAAGAGAAAGAAAAGGAATGGAAGAGAAAGCAAGATACTTAATAATAGACCCATGAGTAATAGAACAGGGTATAAAACTAAATTTCTTCAGCTGTTCTGGTTTTCCAAGATCTTCACATAAGAAGACCTTTTTTTTTTTGAGTTGGAGTCTCACTCTGTCACCCAGGATGGAGGGCAGTGGGCACGCTCACAGTCACCTCATCCTCAACCTGCTGGATTCAGGTGATTCTTCTGCCTTCCAAGTAGATGAAATTATAGGCATGCACCATTACACCCAGCTAATTTTTAAATTTATTGTAGAGATGAGGTCTTGCCAAATTATCCAGGCTGGTCTTGAATCCATGAGCTCAGGCAATCCTTTCACCTCGGCCTCCCAAAGTGCTGGGATTATAGGCGTGAGCCACCACGTTCAGCCAAGAAGACTTTTATTTTTAATAAAAGTCCACAAGGGTGAAAAAAAAAATTACTGTGTTCTTGAAAACATCAAATCAAAAAACCATTAAAGAGAATCTGCTTTTTCTGACAATAATTAAATAAGCCACTACACCCTGGGTCACAGGTGAGAATTAAAATGGCGGTAACTGAAAGGACAGGCCGAGAGCGGGAAATGCATTTTTCTTTACTCTTCTTCCTAAATCTTAATACAATGATGAGAAAGTAGAAGCTATGCTTTTGGAGAAATGCACACTGAGTGAAATTAACTTTGCCAACTTTGTCTTTTTAGGAACAGACTTCCTGGTGTCAGGTATCTCAGTGGCAATCAAGCTTGCCTAGAGTAAAGGAAACTTACAAGGCCTAAGATATCATACATTGGTCAAGGACTGTAAAAGTCATGAAACTTGTAATTATAAAAGTTATGACTCGCCCAGAGGGGGAGTGGGTGGGGACTTAATCTTCCAGTAGAAAGGGCCCTATCTACAGGGATCCCCCAAAGCTACCTACCGGGAATGCCTAGGAGATAAGGAGGAAGTGTACACTCCATTCGCTCCAAGGAATGCCGTTTGGGAAGATACAGAATTAGAATACTTGTCACACCCTTCTGTAGGGGTTATGATAATGTGGGCAGACATTGATGGGTCTCTGTGTCACAGGATCTCCGAGACATCCACAGGTGGTTGATAAGGAAGTTACCGCAGTTGCGTGCAACATCTCCAAGAAAAGGATTTAAGCCAGGATTCTGGGGGGCTACGAGGCCACACTCACCTAGGGTGTAGGCCCACTCCCTGTCTGTGGGGGGTGAACTTTTCTTAAATAAATCTTTTCTTCTGTCACCTCTGTGTGTTGCAATTCTTTGCATTTGCTTGGCTCTCTGGGTTGCCGGCGCGCACCTCCGGCTTGCTAGCCCCGGATGTGCTGTGTGCCTCCCTGTGCTTCTCCACCCTCACCTTGTCTGTACCCTAACAGTAACTTAAATGTATGGCTTGAAAACATACGCACTCTGACAATTAAGTTCGCAAACTTGCTACCCATGTGCTTACATTGGCGGCACTGTACAAACAACTCGGTAAGGTTTCATGACCTTGGTATATCAGTGTCTCACAGCTGTGTTCGTGTTGATGTGTTGCTGTAACTTGCTGAGTGGCGCTCATTGCATGTTTTCTTGTGTTGTTGCGAGAATGTCAGAGCTTGAATTAGAAGAACAAACAAACATTTAATTTCTTGTTAAACTTGGCAAGGGTGAAAGTGAAATCAGGGACATGTTTATGGGGATAATACCATAGAGGAAATGTCAGTGTACGAATACATTAAACGTTTTTCTGAGGGGAGAGAAAGGGCCACTGATGAAGAGAGGTCAGGACAACCAGTAGAACTGACAAAAACATTGCAAAAATTTGTTGAATTGTGTGTCAAAATTGTTAGCTGACTCTGAGAAGCAAAGCAGACCCAACAAATATCAATAGGAAAAAGTTAGGAAAATCTTAGTTGAAAATCTTGGCATGAGAAAGCTGTACACAAAAATGGTCCCAAAGGAGCTCTGAAATCACAACAATGCACCAGCTCACACAGCACTGTTTGTGAGGGAGTTTTTAGCCAGTAAGCACATAACTGTATTAGAACCCCTACCTTCTCACCTGATCTGACCGCCAATGGATTTTTTTCTTTACCCGAAGATAAAGGAACTATTGAAAGAAAGACATTTTGATAACATTCAGGACATCAGGGGTAATACAATGATAGCTCTGATAACCATTCCAGAAAGAGTTCTAGAATTGCTTTGATGGGTGGACTAGGCACTAGTGTTGGTGTCCAGCTTCCCAAGGGGAGTACTTCGAAAGTGACCATAGTGATGTTCAGGAACAAGTGGTGTAGCACTTTTTAAGAATGAGTTTGTAAACTTAATTGTCAAACTTTGTAAAACATATTTCAATGTAATTCTCCTGTCCAGAGGAGATTCAGGTGTATTCAGAGAAGGGCATGATTAAAGTACTGGCAAACATTTCAATTTTCTGAGTTTTCTTTCAAATGCTACTGCTTTATATTTCTGTTTAATCCTGAGTGAATATGGAAATACCAAAAACTAAATAAAAAATTTGATTCTAATGTTTTCATCTGTTTCTAGTATGAATTCGGTTAACATTTAAAAAGAGGTACCATTTGGATCTTTGCAGACATTCTCTCAGGATTGGATGGCAATTTGTACAAAGTGGCAAGAGCTAAGTGACTCTCTGAAATTGGATGATGTTGGAAACGGGGGGGCATCATTGTGATCAGCCTGGCTCCTTTAGTGCCTGGAAGGATGAGATTGGGGCTGACATGATGCCAGCATCTTCCGGGACAGCCACACACATTGTTAAAATACTGATTGGTAAATAGCTGATGATGACTTGAGCTTCTCCACTGTTCTCCCATCTCCTCATAATCCAGAAACCAAAGAGTTAATTCATGGCTTAGTTGGGAGCCTCGAGGTCCCTGGGCTAGTGTCCTGGCCAGTGATATTTCTGATGGGCTGCTGCATGGGCAATACCATTTGCTAAATATATTGAATATCATCCCTGAATGGAACTCACTAGGCTTGAACCTTGAAGACCCTGATTTTCCATCTTCACCATCTCATTTTATGTATTCCCAAATGAGAAAGTACATTGTTCCGGACATCTTACCTCAGACATCCTAGTCTTTAGGGTATCAAGTTTTGATCTTTAATCTGAGTGGAGAGCTTGTCAATCTCTTGTGGTTTTAAAATTTTTACAGCAGGAAAAAAAAAAAGAAATTGTATTACGCTAAGCCACCTAGGATTTCTGTTTTCTCCCTTATAATTAGGCTGAAGAAGAGAAGGAATTTGAGAAACTTTCAAATCTTTACCCTCCTATCCCTGTCACCAGACAAAGATTCAAAGACAGAGTCTCTGATCAGATTTTTAAAAAAATGCTTTCCCTTCCCTTTGATTCATGACTTTACATTTTAAGTAGCACTCAGAAATTAATGAAAACTTTCAAACCCAAGATATGGACTCAATGGTTTTTCTTTGTAGTGGTTTTATTTTCCAACAAACATTTAGTTTGATCCATTGGCTAAAATCCTGCATGGAAAAATGAACAAAACAAAACAAAACAAAACAAAACACAAGGATCTTCAAAGGCATAGAGGATGGTAAAATGAACATAGGAGACTCAGAAAAGGGATGTAACCAAAAACTAATTATACCTCCTAAAGCTATTGAAATAAAAAAAAAGTAAATACAAATAAAAATGAAAAAACAAATGAATAGTAGTTGGAAACTCTTACCATGTTTTTTTTTCCAGTTTATTACCACAATAATTGCATTGGTTCTTTACTAGTCAAAAGTTAATATGATATTCAAAAACTCCCATTAATTGTGGGCTGGAAGTATTTTTCTACTACAAGTCCTCTTTCTGGAGCCGTGGAAAAGTATCTCGGGTTGTGGGCAAGAGAGGGAGGGAAGGTTGAGTCATTTGGAGGGGACAGCTGTTGGTGGTGAATGGTCAAAGGCTGGTGGAGACACAGAATAGGTTAGCTGTGGACTCTGTTCAGTTGACAGATCTCCAGATTGCTGGCAAACTAAACCATAGGGATGGCCAACTCCTTGAGCTTAAGCAGTTCTTGCTCAGGATTTTCTTCTTTAAATGGAGGAAAGGGGAAAAAGTCTTATCCTTTTCTTCCATTATTTTCTTAGCTGAGAGTTATGCCAGATTGTTTGATCTCATCCCCAAAAATATCGAACCAAAGGGCAAATGGTCTCAATCCATGGGATTTTTCTATTTTCTCTCCCCACATTCTAGCTAAGATTTTAATTGATACTCAAATTATGGCAGAAACTGCCCAGTATGTATTATTCCTCTTTTTCTTAATAAAAGATTTTAAAAGGAAAAGATTGCTTCCCAGCCAACGGGCTAAATTTTCCAGTCTCCTTTTGTATTTAAGCGTGGCCATATGCCCACATTTTGACTAATTATTATAGCTGAAATTATTGTATGGGGGCATCAAA
Source organism: Carlito syrichta (assembly GCF_000164805.1). Classification (NCBI taxonomy): domain Eukaryota; kingdom Metazoa; phylum Chordata; class Mammalia; order Primates; family Tarsiidae; genus Carlito; species Carlito syrichta. Next base: position 74,205 of record NW_007246533.1, read on the forward strand.
TAAAGGTGATACACCCTTCTTGTCTTTACTTCTATTTTTCTTCCTGTTTCTGGAATGAAGATGAGGCTGGAGTTTTCACAGCTAACCTTGAGGCTATAGGCCAGACAGCAATAGCAGAAGAGAGTGTTAAAGTGGTCACTGATCATTTTGTGGAACCACAATACCAGCCCCAGCATTGCTTACCTTCAGATTTTTAAAAAATGTGAATGAATGTTCAACTCTATATTGTTTAAACCACCAGTATTTTGGACTTCTCAATTACTCAGAGCCAAACCAGTGCTACTTCTAGCTTGAAGATTTAGGCTTTTGTTGTTTTTGTTTCTCTATAGCATTCCATTCTTTTTATTTAATATATTATCCTTTGATATCTACTATACATCAGGCACTATTCTACACACTATATATTCAGTGGTCAGCAAAACAAACATAGTCTCTACCATCTGAAGCTTACACTCTAGTGAAAGAGATAGATAATAAAGTATGAGAAATAATATTTTTACTACTTTTTTCCTCTCTTGATCACATTAAACTGTAACTTCTATGTATGCTTCAATTCCTGTCTTAAAGTCAGAGTGAGGGGCCATTGGACTTCATTATTTCTCAGGAAATAATGAAGCCCATTGGCACATATGACTTTCAAAATCAGAACTCTTTGACTACTTAATTTTCTTTCCATGTAGGACTTTAGAAATGCCTATTTTAATAAGTTTTTAGTTTGGGGACTGTCTTCCCTAGTATAGTGAAGGGTTGTATGTGCATGTGTGGGTGTGTGTGTGTTTGTGTACACACACACACACACATGAGTTTTGATTTCTCCTTTTGTGATTTAACAGGCGTGAGGATTTATTTTGCCTTCACGTACCTCTACTAAAGGTCCATACTTGTTCTTTAATTGCTTTTTTATGGCCTTCAGCCATTTTATGACTCTCCTAATTAGATCTTTTCTCAGTCACCGGTTGTCAGAATGATGGCCTAAGACAACTCTCTCACTTAAGGTATCTATCAGGACCTTAGCAGAACTACAGACCCTGTCCTATTAATTGACTCTGTTGGCAGTGTGGGTCTTCAGAACTATGGAAGGTACACAAGAGATGGCTTGGCTAACACACTGATTTGTTTCCATGTTCTCTCTCATTTATGCTGTAATTTTGAATGGGTATAGCTGCCTTTCCCATAACTCCTCTTGCCTTTGATTTACTAATTCCTTGACTGATTTGCCCTTTGATCTCAGTCTTTCTTTATTCACCCCCTTCTTCAGCGCACTGCATCCTTTTCAATTCTGCTAGTGCCGGCTATGATTGTAATGATTTACCACTTGGTTGGATAGCACCTAAAGCATCAGAAGCATGATTTCCTTTCTACGAAATTCCAAGTCTGTCTGTCCCCCCCAAAAGCAGTACCTTCATAGCAGCTGAATCTTTGTATGGCATCTTTCATTTAGCCAGAGAGTATATTTGGTCATTGTACCCTCATTTTTTGGACTCATGGCTCTGGCGATTCATTTATCACGCTAAGGACCATTTCAGAGACTTCATTATGGCTCGGTGAGTAACATTTTAAGAATTTTTCTTTCCCAAATAGCAAGTTACTGGAAGTGAGAAGCATTATTTTGGCAATGAAAGCAACCTAAGAGAAAACAGTTGGAGTTTATGTTAAAGACAGAAAATGGTTTATTGAGTTAAAAAAAAAAGTTTAGCCCCTGCTGAAACAATCTGAAAGAACCCGTGGCACTGAGTCCATTAAATTCAAGAAACAATAAATTTAAGTTATTGGCACAAACATTAAGTATCTTGATATGTAGAGCCACAGTCTGATAATATTGCTAAATTTGGGTTCGTCATGACAAGATATTGAGAAATCTATGAAATTTATGACATGTTAGGGCAATGTGATATGCCACATAATTGATGAAAAATCCATCCTCTTTGAATCATGTTATGAAAACTGCTAGCAAAGAAAAAAAGAGTCAAAAGTTCAGGACAGATGGGTGGAAGCTTCAGAAGCAAACACTGATTAGGCTGTAGCAATCCTTTCAAAATATCAATCTTTTTCCCTAGAGTAGTGGGAGATGTCAGTTCTTGCATTCTCAAATTTGTGAAAACAGTTTTAGAGGGGCAAAAGGCTTGGCCATCCAAAACAGAAAATCTAAGACTGCTTTTGTTTAAGCAGTTCCCTGCGTATACCTATCTCAATTCTCTCAGTCCTTCTAAGAGCATAAATAAACAGAAGAGAAATAGTGGTTATGGAAGTAGGTTTTTGAGTCACATTTGTCTAGCAATAAGTAGAGATGATTTGCAATTCAATGTTTCTTCTAATTGTTCATACCAAACTTTCTCTCTAATCATTGTGTTAGATGTGCCGCTTGGGTTTCATTTTGTTTTCTCTCTCAGCTACTATCTCTCCCATTGTTCTTTCTCCTTATTGGGTCATTTGTTTCTGCTTCTTTGCATGCCTAATCATTTTTTATTGATTGCCAGTCTATTGTGAATTCTAGCTTGTTGGGTGCTGGATATTTTTTATTCCTGTAAATATTATTGAATTTGTTATGGTTCACATAGAGTTTCTTGGAAACAGTTCACTCCTCTTGGGTATGATGAGACCAGAGCAGCCTTTAGACTATTTTTCCCCACTATGGAAGTTGTACCCTTCTGAATATGCCACCCAATGCCAGTGAATGTTAAGGCTTTCCTACTTTAACTAGTGAGGACAGGAACAATTGTGAGTCTTGTGTGAGCCCCATAGGTTGCTCCTTCTGATTATCTTAGGTGGTTTTTCCCTGGTCTCAGGCAGTTTCTTCATTTGCATGGAGTCAGCTAAAGATTCAAAGGGGGCCCTTTGCAGGTCTCTGGGGTCCTCCTTCTGTGCAGTTCTCCTCTCTCTTCTTTGGTGCTCTATATAGTGAACACTAGCTATCTTTGCTTTCTCAGACAGGCTAAATCTCCTTGACTCAGGAAGAACATAGGTACCGTCTGGTATCTGGTTTTCCCCTTCCTATTTTTGCCTCCTGAAAACTCTTTAGGCAATAAGTTGCAACATTTGAAGGCCTCATCTTATTTGTTTCTCTGCCTCAGGGAGCACCAACTTGTGTTGCCATCATTTGTGTTTTTATAGTTATTTCCAGCAGAAGGCTAAATCTGTTCCCTTTACTTCCCTTTTTTCTGGAAGTGGAAGTGCCAGTGTTTCACGTATGACAGAGGGTAAGTTCCCTTAGCAGAATTTCTACACTAAACAGGGATCTTGCTTCAGTAGATGAGGAGGATTCAAGAAATAACTCATCCCAGTATAAACTCAGCTCTTATTCATACAATTACACTGCCACACTGGTTTCAACTCCTCACTCAGTCACAGTACATCCCTTAGAAAGTTTGCTCTTCGTATTTTTTTGAGTTGGAGTCTCACTCTGTCGTCCAGACTGGAGTGCAGTGGCACGCTTCCGGCCACCGCAGCCTCGACCTGCTGGTCTCCAGCTATCCTTCCGCCTCAGCCTTCCAAGTAGATGGAACTACAGGCGTGAGCTACGCCCAGCTAATTTTTGATTTATTGTAGAGATGAGGTCTCGCCAAGTTGCCCACGCGGGTCTCGAATCCGCGGGCTCAGGCAATCCAAAGCGCAGGATTACAGGCTGAGCAACTGAGCCCAGCAAGTTTACTCTTTGGATCATTCATTCATTAACTATGGGTTAAGCATGTTTTACATACTCAAACTCAAACTCACTTCATATTATTAGAGAATAGCAGGGACTAATACAGACTTAGTGACTTCTTTCTGAGAGCCTATGTTCTATTAGTTGGGGCAGCAGTAGATAATGTTCCTCGTGGTTAATTGTGATAGGAGCTTGAAGGAAAAGCACAGGAAGCTACTCCAAGAGGACATTAAGTGGAGGCCTAACCTCAACTGGAGAATCAGAAAGGTTTCATTGTGGAGGTGACATATACATCGGGACTTGCAACTTAGTGATTATTTCTCTAAAGGGGCTGCAGTATTCAAAAAATTTTTATTGAGCATTTGACATAAACTCCAGGGTCTGATAATAAATACACTCCTGACTTATTTCTAAAATCTCAATGGCAGAGAAAAACAGTAAAATGGGAAACACATATCAAAACTTTGCTAAATCATTAGACATAGATTTGAAATTAGTGGTTAAAATGTTAATATAGTAGTGAATTATTTTGGATTGAGGAAATTTGGATGATTTTTTTTTAACTTTTCTGTTTTTTTCCTCCTAAGTTTTCTGAGCATGAACCTGGCATGTTTTCATAAAAGCAAAGAGGAAAAAGCAAGAGGAAAAGTATGGAGTATAATGTAGTTGTCATTCTGTAATTGGTACATCAGTGAACTGATCATCACATTGTGACATAATGTGTCATATGGCAAAGTATCAGTATTGTTTTCAAAGACACATTCTCAAGCATTAAGTGGGCCATTTTACTGAGCATTTAGAAAACAAGTCCCAAAGAAGTTCTTAATTTCAGTTTCTGCAAAGTGTGAAGATTGTCCTTATGACTGTCCTTGAAGGGCATGTGCAGTTGTCAGGGGGCCAGGTAGTGAGCCAATGCGTGGATGCTATCTCTTCATCCCTGTATGATTTCTTGGCATGTGGAAATCAAGGCAGCTCTCATCCTAGGAGAATTGTATGGCATTGTCAAAGAAAAGGAAAATGGGAACAGCTCTGTGTTTACTGCTATTTTGAAGCAAAACTCTTTTCACAGTCACAAACATGACTTTTCCAAAATTGGCTGTTTTAAACTGTATGTACTTGTTTAGAACTTTGCATGCAGACCTCTTGTGAGTCCATCTAGAGGAATAGGGGACAAATTTGAGGTTTTGAACTATTTATTATTTGGGAAGGAAATGATGGATTTCTTGGATCATTTCAACAGTTTTAAAAATAGTTTTATTGAGGTATAATTGATATAAAAATGTGTGCATATTTAATGTACAAAATTTGATGAGTTTGGATATATAGGTACATTCATGAAATTTTTACTGCAATTAATGTAATAAATATATCCATCACCTCATAAATCCTCCTATGCCCCCTTCCATTTTTGTAGTAAGAAATGGCAAAATATATACCCTCTTGACAACATATATACCCTCTTAACAAATCTTTGACGTGTACAATACAGTATTATTAACTATAGGCATGACATTGCACAACAGATATTCAGAATATATTCATTTCGCATAGCTGAGACTCTATGCCCATTGAATGATAACTCTCTATTTTCTCTTTCCTCTACCCTCCAGCCCCTGGCAACACCACTGTACTCTCTGCACCTATGAGTTTGACAATTTTAAATACCGTATGCAGTATTTATCCTTCTGTGACTGGCTTATTATAAACATTACTCATATTCCTAGAACACAGCATTTGTAATTCATGGACAAGAGTTGGCTGGAAATACTCAGCTCAGGAAGAGTTTTGTAAATTCATATGTACGAGTATGTGACAAGATTTATTAGTAGTAGACTTGAATATTTTTTATTTTGTTGGCTGAATTGATATCAAGGGCCATATCTTAAAGCTCAGCAGGCTACTGGAGAGGGTGGAAGATTGCTTATCCCTGCCTAAAATCCCTACCACCAATTTCCATAGATTTATGAAAAGATTTATTTATGTTTGATATCAGGAGACTATTTTTAATAAAAACTACTATTTATTGTTTTTTTAGACATAGAACCCATAGAATTTTTAATATCGAGGTAAAAGTCACATAACATAAAACTGACCTTTTAAAAATGTACAATTCAGTGGCACTTACGATATACGATGTTGTACAACCATCATCTCTATCTACTTTTGAAACATTTTCATCACCCCAAAAGAAAATCCCGTAGCATTAAAATAGTCACTCCTCATTCTTCCCTTTTTCCAAGCCTCTGGCAATCCCTCATCTACTTTTTGGAACTTATGTCCAGTATTGTTGGAAATTAGTGAATTAGTACAGTCGTTATTGAAAACAGTGTGGAGATTCTTCAAAAAATTTAAAGTAGAACTGCCCATATTATCCAGAAATCTTACTCATGGTAATATATTTAGAGGAAATGAAGTTAGAATGTTGAACAGATGTTTGCACTCCCATGTTTATTGCAACATTATTCACAATAGCTAAAGTGTGGAATCAACATAAGTGTCCATTAATAGATGAATGGATAGAGAAAATGTGGTATATATACACAACAGAATACTATTCAGCCATGAAAAAGGGAACTCCTATAGTTTGCAATAATATGGATGATCCTTGAGAAAACATGTTAAATGTAATAAACCAGGCACAGAAAGACAAATATCATGTTATCTCACACACGTATGGAATCTAAAAAAGTTGTTCTCCTAGAAGTAAAGAGTAGAAGGTTGGTTACCAGGGGCTGAGATTGTGATGGTGGGAGGGGTCAGGAGATGCTGGTGAAAGAACATAAAATTTCAGTTAAATGGGATTAATAACTTCTAGGCATCTATTGTATAATGTGTTGACTGTGATTGACAGCAAAATATTGTATTTTTGAAAAATATTAGAGAGTAGTTGACAGGTATTCTCACCACAAAAATGATACCTTTGCATGGTAATGCATATGTTGATTAGCTAAATGCCTTCCATTATGCATAAATATATTTCAAAACATCATGCTGTTCATGATAAATACATACAATTTTATTTCAATTAAAAAAATTCAAAAATGTTTTTGAGGTTTATTCATGTCATAGCATGTATCAGTATTTTATTTCTTTATATGAGTGAATAATATTCTATTATATGGGCATAACCACATTTTGTTTTTTAATTCATCAGTTGGTCTCTTTCTGTCTTTTGGCAATTTTGAATAATGCTACTATGAACATTAATGTATATGTTTTTGTTTGAAACCATTCCTTTGAGCATATACTATAGGAGTGGAATTGCTTGGTTATACGGTAATTCTATGTTTACATTTTTTTAAAAATTGGGGTCTTACTCTGTTGCCCAGGCTAGAGTGCAGTGGCATGATCACGGCTCACTGCAGTCTTGACCTTCTGGGCTCAGGAGATTTTCCTGCCTGAGTCTCTCAAGTAGCTGGGGCTACAAGTGTGCACCATAATATCCGGCTAATATTTTTACTTTTTGTAGAGATGAGGTCTTGCTATGTTGACCAGGCTGGACTTGAACTCCTGGCCTCCAGTAATTCTCCCACCTCGGTTTCCCAAAGTGCTGGAATTACAGGCATGAACCACCACACCTGGCCCTATGTTTACCTTTTTTGTGGAAGGGCCATACTGTTTTTCATAAGGGCTGTTCCGTTTTATATTCCCAACTGCACAACGCATAGGACTTTAAATATCCTTTGGTTAGCCAGATGTTTGACATCTTTTCCACTAATAATAGCACTATTTGGCTGAAACTTTATGATCATGTAATACATGCATACGCAAGAGAAAAAGAAACATTTAAGAAAATTCCATGTTGACTTGACTGCACAGCACCTACAATTGAGGTGTCTTAGAAAACATGTCTACTCATTCTGCACATAGGGAAACAAGGTCACTAGAGGTTGAATGATCTAATAATAAAAAAGAAGTCACTCAGTCAGGTAGTTATTGACAGAGTTAAGGCTCAGACTTTGATCTCGCAACTCTGAGCTCATTGTTAGTTTCCCTGCACTGTGCACTTAATGATTTCCTTTTTCTGCTCAGAAATCTTCTTAGAAATGTGATGGGTATATCCTCTAATCTGGGCTAGCTTTATTTGTCCATTCATTTCTCCATGCATTTATTCCACAAACACTTAAGAAATGGTAATATTTACTGGAGAGCAAAGGATACAATAGTGGACAAACAGTCATGAGACTGTCTTTAGAGCTAACAGTCTAGTAGTGGTGAACAGTGACACAGAGAATGGATTATTACTGAGCTAAATGCTGTAAGGGCGAATTACATGGCTGTCTGAGACTTTATAAGAAGGAGAGCCGGGCTCGGTGGCTCAGCCTGTAATCCCATGCTTTGGGAGGCTGAGGTGAGTGGATTGCCTGAGCCTGCAGGTTCGACACCCGCCTGGGCAACTTGGCGAGCCCTCCTCTCTACAATAAATCAAAAAACTAGCCGGGTGTGGTAGTGTGCGCCTGTAGTTCTAGCTACTTGAAAGGCTGAGGTGGAAGGATCGCCGGAGTCCAGCAGGTC
>NW_007246533.1:82382-156301 GCF_000164805.1 Carlito syrichta
TGTGGTAGTGTGCGCCTGTAGTTCTAGCTACTTGAAAGGCTGAGGTGGAAGGATCGCCGGAGTCCAGCAGGTCGAGGCTGCAGTGGCTGGGAGCGGCCACTGCCCTCCAGTCTGGGTGACCGAGTGAGATTCCAACTCAAAAAAAAAAGAAGGAGAAAAAGACATGCACTATTTCAGTGGTTGGGTGTGTCAGAAAAGGCACTTATATTTCAAAATCTGATGTGGTCTGATTTTGCCTCAAAATTCTTCCTTTATCTGTTCATTTGTGTCTGGACTTCAAGATTGATATGCTAGCTTCTATTTTCTCTATTGTATTACATTTATATAAAAATATCTGTTAAAAATTTAAAAGTTCGTCTGTGGACTTCCTAAAATACTCTCACATGCCACTATTGATCCACCTACCAGATGTGGACGTTGCTGCTCTGGATGTTGATGGCTTTTCTATTATTTTGAATTCATGAAGCAGAGCATTCCAACTCAGAACAGAGGTGTGTCATTCACACAGCAGCAGGGAAGGGAACAGAGAATGATGAAAGCTAGAGGAAAGAAATGAAAATGATATAGGTGACTGAGTAAATAGAAGTGATGCAAACTGGGACAAGGGGAAGAACCAAGAAAAAAGAATGGACTCAGATGAAGAGAGACAAAGATGGTCCTCAGGAGACCTGGACTCTGCTTATGTGAAGCTTCAGTCTCTTAGTAGTGACTAAAATAAACACTCCTCTTTTCCTTTTTATTCCATTTATTTTGTTCATCAGTAATCTGGATACAAATAACATACCATGAAATGCGAGGGGATGCCCTAGATAAAGTTCACTTCTTCCTTGATGGGTTGAAAACGAGCATGACTGTTATTTTGAAGTTTCAAACTGTTTTCCTCTTTGTTAAGAGATGGAGAGTTGAATTCTTTGGGGACATATCATCCCTTTGTTATGTTTTACATATTTGTAAAGGTACTTGTTGAAAATGTTGAGGTATGTTTTTTACACTGAGAAGCTTAGTGCTTTGTCTGAAAATATAAATGGCTATTGCATTGAGCCAGAAATCTATTTTGGAGACTTTGCTGGCTTTTATAATCTTTGTGGAAGTGGGAAGTGGGGTTAAGAAATTTTTTCTTCTATATATAAATGTTAGATTTGGAAAGCCTTGTGCCTAAGAACTATTTGTGTGTGTGTGTGTGTGTGTGTGTGTGTGTGTGTGTGTGTGTGTGTGTAAATTTTCATTTCTCTGTTAGCAGTCACTACCAAAAAATGTGAAACTGCTGAGACTCAAAGTCCATTTTTTACCTACCAGTGGAGGGGAGACCAAAAACAAAGTGGCTTTATCTGAACACAACTCAAACCTGATGTCTGTATTAACTTTCTAAGGCTGCTGTAAAAAGTACCACAGATTGGGTGGATTGAACAACATAAATTTATTTTCTCACAATTCTGGAGGCTAAATGTTCAAGATCTAGGTGTTGGCTAAGTTGGTTTCTTCTGAGGGCCTTGAGGAAAGATCTCTTCCAGAACTCTCTCCTTGGCTCATAGATGGCTTTCTCTACTCTCTATCTTCACAATTGTCTTCCCCCGTAAGTGTCTATGTCAAGATTTCTTCTTCTTACAAGGACACCAGTCATATTGGATTAAAGGCCACCTTAATGACCTTATTTTAATTCAATTGTCTTTCAGTGACCTTATCTCCAAATATAGTCAAATCCTGAGGTACTCAGGATTAGCACTTCAATATACAAATTTTTGGGAATACATAATTCAGCCCACAACATCCTACACATTATTTCAGATATGATAACCTGGAACTTATTGAGATTCTTCAGGGTATATTATTTTGCAATTATTCTGTTGAGGCCATAGATTAAGAATGTGGTCAGGGTTTCTCATGTAGCGAGCTCCACTGTTCTAGAAGAGACTGGTCCAGAGACAGGAGAAGAAAATATAGAAGTCAGGCCAGGATTGAAGGGAGAGAAAATATTTCTCTCTAGGCTTCAGGGCAGATGGGCTTGGACTTTGGGTTGTAGGGATTATGGAGCACATAGTGGTAGGATGAGATAAAGTCTGCCTCTTGTAGGCAGGCAGGAAGTTAGGCAGGGTGACACCCTAGGAAATGCCACTGAACATAGCCTTGGGTCCATGGACTTTCAGATGACCACATAGAGTTGCAGAAATAATATACCAGGTATAATGTAACTTCCTTTTCTTATGCCTAAACTTTCAATATTTTGTAAAAAATTCAAGCTAGATCTCAGTGGTGCTGTAAGAAGAAAGACAAGCATTTTTCTAGACTTGGGCTTGGGTGACATAGAGTGACCAACACAATTTTCCAAACTCACTTCTCAAGGTTGATTGATGTGGTCCTGGGACTGTAGCAGATCATGTTAAGGGACCACAGCATGGGGCTGATGCAGAGCTGGAACAGGAAGAAAACAACAGACTCAGAAGTAATGGAGGGGACGTGTGGTATTTTGAGCTTCAGTGTATCAAGGAAGTGAGGGGATGATGTTAAGTCATTGGGATTGTGATTTTGGTGTTAATATAAATGGGACCTTATTTCATTGTCCTTACAAGTGTGACTTTGGTATAAAGTTCACAGGGGCAATATTTCTGAAATCTGGTGTATCTGTTAAAAAATCTATTATAGGCTATGCCTCTTTATATAGGCAACAAACTTATTTTGGGGAGAAGAATAAAAGCTTTGTAACTAGACTTTGGCAAGTGCTAAAAAAACAGTTGAGTTAGTTATCATATATTTTTGAATCTTTAAATGGCAAACAAGAGGCACATATTAAGGTCAAACTTCAGTCTACATCAACTGTTCCAGTAATGCTTCTTGTCCAGGGTGCTAGCAAAGAACATATTTGTACTTAGTTATCAGATCTTGTCAATCTCCTTCAATTTGGAACAGTTCCTTGGTCTTTTTGGGTCTCCCACATCCTTAATACTCTTACAGAATATAGGTCTTTCATTTTATGCTTTGATTCTTGATTTTGGTCTATCTGATGTTTCCTCATGACCAGATTATAGGGCAAGATGGCATTTAGAAACCACCATCTGGATGTTCAGTGTGATCATTGCTACCAAAGTGCTGCTGTATATAGGCCCTCTTAGAGGACAAAGTTAGGAAATAAATGCAGCTACACATACAAGTACACATATCTATAGCAACAACTATTTCCATATTTATCTGAATATGGGTATTAAAAAGCCCACAATTTCATACTGAGATTAAAATTCCAGTCTAATATCTAAAGCTTCTTTTTAGCCTTCCCTTTTGCATGCTGGTAACATTTCTTTACAGATAAGGAGGAAACTGGTTGCCATTATCCTCAATCTATTTACTTATTTGCTCAATTTTCCAAGTACTTCAGTGATCTCGTCTCTCTGCTCCTCCCATGCCTTATTCTCTCACTACTCTGCTTCTGCAGATACCAGCATCTTAGCTCCAGAATGGGAAGTGAAGGGAACATGAGAATGTAAGCAGAATAAAAATAGAAATGGCAAGGAAATTTCTTCATTTTAAAAGTCAGTTTGAGGCCGGGCTTGGTGACTCAGTCTGTAATCCCAGCACTTTGGGAGGCCAAGGTGAGAAGATTGCCTGAGCCCGCGGGTTCGAGACCCACCCGGGCAACTCGGCAAGACCTCGTCTCTACAATAAATAAAAAAACTAGCCCGGTGTGGTAGTGCGTGCCTGTAGTTCTGGCTCCTTGGAAGGCTGATGTGGAAGGGTTGCCGGAGCCCAGCAGGTCGAGGCTGCAGTGGCTGGGACCGGCTACTGCATTCCAGTTTGGGTGACAGAATGAGACTCCAATTCAAAAAAAAAAAAAAAAGTCAGTTTGAGTTGACTTTTCTGTTACTTGCAGTCCCAAACACACTAACGGATGCAACCCATAGCACATTATTGAATTTATATGTTTACAAGTATGACTTTCCTGTTTGATTATGGGCTCCTGAAAAGAAGATTAATTATCTGAATCATCTTTATTTCTTCAGTGGTTTCCACAGTGATTGTAGTGTGGCAGGTGCTTGGTGACACAAAAATGATAAGGATATAATTTTTGACCTCAAGGAGTTAATAGACATAACATAATCAGATCATTTCTGTAATAGATACATGTGAAAAGTGCTATGGACACATAGGAAGAAAGTATAAGTCTAAATGGGTTTGTGCCAATATAAGCAGACATTGCAGGTGTCTTTGAATGAATATGTATGTTTTATTTATTTATTTATTTATTTATTTATTTATTTATTTATTTATTTAATTATTTCGACCAGTCTGGAGTGCAGTGGCTGCTCCGGTCACCGCAGCCTCGACCTGCTGGGCTCTGGCGGTCCTTCTGGCCTCAGCCTTCCGAGTAGCCGGAATTACAGGCACTCGCTACCATGCCCGGCTGATATTTTGATTTTTTGATTTATTATAGAGATGAAGTCTCGCCTGCCCAGGCGGGTCTCGAACCCGCGGGCTCAGGCAATCCACTCACCTCGGCCTCCCAAAGGTGCAGGATTACAGACTGAGCCACCGAACCCGGCAAATATGTATGTTTTAAATACAGTTCTTTAATTTACATAGAAATTAACTAAGAATTAGAAGCTGGTCAAATAGCTGCATACTCTGAATGAGTGAGTTAGAATTAGAATTAAAAGCTGAATGAATGTTGTATAAAGTCCTTATGAACCGTGAGACTGGTCAAATGGCACCTTCCCAGTAGCGAAACCTATTTTAGCAGTGTCTATCCAAAAACTTTGGATAGCAGTGTCTATCCAAAAAAATTCTCCAAAGAATTTGGTATTTTCTAGCAGAAAGAACTAATCCCGTTTCTATGACAAGTTGCCAACAACAATAGTAATAGCTTATATCTCCATAGTCCTTTACATTAAGAAGTCTCTGGCTGTGACCACCAGGAGTGTAGGGAGTGTGTCTGCATAGCTCATCAGTGTATCCTCAGCACCCAGGTCAATACTGAATGAAAACACCTCCCCACTTACCCTTTCATTTTGTCCTTTGAAGTGGACTGGGAATGGCAGTCATTATACCCAGGATCAATGGATACCTATTCTCTTTAAATAGATATAAGTTCTTCGCTCTCTAAGTTGTGCCACCTCCTACTTGCCTGCTCCAACCCGTGGTCTCTTGAGTTGCCCTTACCTGGATTTTTAAGACTCCCTATTCTTGGCTTCATATCTCTCCCTTTCTGCTATTCACTCGCACCACTTCTTTAAGAGTGAATCAGTTTTTCTGGATTCATCTTTCCAGAAAATGACAGTGAAATACTTTTGGAAGTATTCTCTGGGCATTCCAAGACCAGGCAATAGGTAGAAAGCAGAGACAGGAAAAAGAGCCTAAGGTGACAGAAGGTGTGGGTACTGGAGCCAGAACCAGACTCCAGGTCTCTGATCTCTCAGCTCCAGGGTCTTTCCAGGAGACCACACTGAAAAGGAAACATGGAAGGGCAGCTTATACATTTCTGTAAAGTTTTTAGAGAGTCTGGGACCAAAGTTGGTTCAATTATCTCACATTTATGTGCCTCTAACAACAGTCTCACCTTACAAGGTTAAACTCTACAGTTGGGCAAATAAATCAGTCCATTTGAGACACTCTTTCCGTCTTTATAACTTAGTATGGTAAGTGGCAGTGATCAGGGCTAACAGCAAAACACAGAAAAGATCACTCCAAATAAAATATTAACTAATGCAGATCTGCTGTGTAAGTGGCTTGATGCATGGTAAATTGCATTTGCAGTGGGCCAAATGGAAAGTGATATATGGTGGGCACAAGAATAATAAATATAAAGAGAGATCAATTGAACTGAACTAAAGTGGCACAGTTTTGAAAGACGACTTAGAGTTATATCTTCCAAACATGGCTGAAAAAAAGGACTCAATTAAAAAGTAAATTGGAAAACTATAAAGTAGCTGACACAAATACAAGGTTAAGTTTATGGAAGTTATAAATGCTAAACAGTTTCCCTCTCCAATTCCAATTTCTGCCCACTCTCTGATTCTTCTTCTGCCTTCCATTTCTTTTATGAGTATTATTACTCAACAGGAGAACAATCAGTTATATCAGAGCCATTCATTGTAAAGTTTGTGTCAATAATTTTTATTGAAATAGACAAAAACAGAGAAGTTTGTGTCTATAAGCATGCATAAATAGGAAAGAAAAGCAAATTATTATTCTATCAGGGTAGCAGGAGAAGTCTTTGAACTGAAGGGGAAAAAAGAAAAGAATTCTCCCTGTGGAGAGAATAGAATGTGCTTCATTTCAATATCTATTACAATTATGAAAGAGCCAGAGCATTCCATGGCTTTGAACAGTCTTTGTGAACAGAGCTTTGTGTCAGGGCTGTGGTTATGATTTTCAGGCCCTGAGGCTGATAGTTCAATAACTAGCAGAAGTAGCCCGGACTTTAGGGGATGGAGGGTGAAGTGTGGGACCAGAACCTGGCTACTCTAGCTAGGGTGATCATAAGAAACCCTTCAGGGGATTTTTATTTTAAATATAGATTTTTGTATCCGTATGAAATCTGAACCTCCTGGGGCATGGTAAGGGAGGCAAATATTAAATTAACTGTCATTCCAGTCTCAGAGTTTGAAAATTGCAAACATGTAACTAGCGCTAGACCTGGTACCATGGATTGTTCTGATGGGAGGCATGTTGAAACTGGGGAGAAGAATAAGGGGGGAGATGCAAATCTCTCTGTCTCTGTCTCTGCCTCTGTCTTTCTGTTTGAGTGTTTAAATGGATGCTCTGCCACTACAATACAAACTTTTTTAGGCAAGCGGGTGTCTTCATTAATTTTGGAACTCCATCCATTCAGTATCTGGCCCACACTGGCACCTGGTGCGCAGATCCTTTTTTGTTGGTACTGCCTAATTCACAATTAGGTAAATTAATATCAATAACAAATGTGTTAAGCTGGTTGGAGCCTGTTTTAAATATCCAGCAAAAGGGTTGAGATTCATAGCCAGTAATAGCAATATTGAATAACAAATAGTAATTGTGTTGCAAGGACCATAATTGTCCACACACCCTGAAGTAAAGCACAAGGGAAAAGCAAGGCAGAAGGTGAAGACTCCCTGTTCACGTTGCTCTGAAGTTGCCAGAACGCCACACTACTGTGCCCTGCCCTGCTATCTGCCCACATAGCTGAATAGGAGGAGCCTCAGTCTAGGTGTGCAAGGCTGGGGTCGCTCTCTCCTCTCTCTCCCAGAAGGGAGATATGGAGTTCAGTAGTGAACAACAGAGGAGGTAAGTCACTCTCTTTTGTAAGGTTTTTGGTCTTGTTTGTGTCATGTGTGCTGATCTCAATAGTTATTTACATAAAAATAAATGCCAAATCCCCAACTGGGTAACTGACTTGGAGCAAAACATGTTTATACGTTAATTTAAAAATCTGTTCTATACATTCCTCATCTATTACCAGGCATTTTTTCTGCCATCATCTTTGTCTACTAATGGTTATTTATTTGCTTTTTATCCTCCATGCCTGAAGTCTTCTTGCTCTTGCGAACAGCCTTGACTTAGCTTTTGTATTCCAATTTCAAAAGTCAAACTGAGGCTAACATTTCTTATGGTCAATTCTGTTCAGCACTGCAAACATAAATGCACAACAGCAGTCATAGATTTACACACCCCAAGTTTGAGATTACTGATCTAAAGCTAAACCACACAATCTGGTCTCCCCCAGCTATGCACAGAATAAATTAGTCTCAGATATGAGCTCACAGTTGAGTTTTGTTGATCCTACATAATAGTGTGTATATATATAAATTTATATGTGTGTATTGGCTGCTAACTTTAAAAAAGTGAACAACTTCATGTAAGACCAATCTTCTCTATATCAAGCGTCTCTGGAAAAAAAAGTAAAACTCATAATAGCAAGGAATAGAATGATAGTTAACATGGGTTAAGAGGTGGAGGAAAAGGGGAGATATTGATCAAAGGGTGCACACTTTTAGGGTTAAAATGAATAAATGTTGGAGACTTAAGGTACAGCATGGTGATTGTAGTTAATAATAATGTACACTTGAAATTTGCTATGAGAAAGATCTCAACTATCCTCACCTCCCCCCCCCACACACACATACACACACATAGGTGCTCATGTGTATACATATACAAAATGGTAATCCATGTTTGGATATGTTAATTAGCTTGATTTCAGTTATCATTTCACAATGTATAGCAAAGCATCATGTTGTATACCTTAAATGCATACAGTCTTTATTTGTCAATCATGTCTCAATTAAAAAAGAAGAAAATGGGCAATCACCTCAGGACCCCTCCCACTATGGGAGCTTTGCTGTCTTCTTAATAAATCCTGCTTTAAAAAAAAGAAGAAGAAGAAAATGAGAAGATTCATGGAATTGAACTGCTGCAGCCTCATTTACAAACACTTGGTATGTGTGCTCACATTTTCAGATTTGGCCTACTTCTTTAATTTACATTTCCTTCCTGGCTCCTGTAAGCCTTTAAATTTGCCACCCCCTATTCAAAAACAGCAGTCCTGGTCTCTTAACTGGCTTTGAAGATCACTTGCTGTGAATTCTTCCCTCCAGCCACCAGCCCTTTAGTAATGAGCATAGTTTGATAGCAATAGGCCCTTGAAGGCAGTGCAGATATAGATTCAACAGCAATTATCAAATGCGTTATATGGCTCAGTCAGTGCATTTTCTCTAAGTGAGACTAAATATTACCTGGTATTCTTAAGACATGATGTTAGTTTTGAAATTCCACAGCTACTGCTAGCATATATCAAATCCCTCAAAGTTTATTCTTAGAATGAAACATTGTGACCAGAGCTGGTAAAGGTCAGGTCAGTGAAGTTGCCCTTGAACTCACTGAATCTAACTTCTGAGAATGCCCAAAGCTGATGGAGGAGAGGTCTTTCCAAGATACACCACAGACTTCCTGCCTCAGGATACTTCTGTTAACAGGAATGGGCAGTAGAGACGTCTAGACATGGGGAGGTGGTCATGCAGGGTTGGTCCTCTGTATAGCAAGGTAGCACTCCTTGACGTGAGGTGATATCCCGTGTTATATTGTGTATCTGTCTTCCAGACTTCCTCATGCTTGCCTTTCTTCCCTAAAGAAATAAAAGTTTACATCTCCAGTTAAAACAAATGCCCCAGCCCCCTTGAAGTCCTATGCAAATGACTTGTTACATATTAGGACAAGATCTTTTCCTAAGAGGATAATGTGAAGGAAAGGAGGGTGTTATGTGGGGATGGTTACAGAATGGGGAGAAGGAAGCGAAGATCCAGAACTCAGCATGCACATAAATAGGAGATTGGAGGAGACACACTGAAGACAGAAAGATATTTTTAACAGGCAAAATTAATCATGTCACTTCCTGGCTTGAAGCCCTCATGTCAATCCTGTCCAAAAGAAATACAATACGACTCACAAATAGGAAACATACATGTCATTTAAAATTTTTGAGTAGCCATATTGAAGAAGAAAAGAAGACTGGTGAAAATTATTTTAAGAATATATATTATTTAACCCCATATAATCAAAATATTATGCTCTTAGCACAATTAATATAAAAATTATTAGTGCAATATTTTGCATAATTTTCATATAAACATTTAACAAATTTTATATAAAGTATTTTGTATTTGGAGCATCTCTCAGTGTGGACTACCCACATTTAAATTCCATGGCAGGCACGTGCGATTAGTGGCTACTGTGTTGAATAACGGAGCCTTAGATGATTTCCCATTGCCTTCATGCTTTAGTAGGCTCTTAATCTGACTACCTCTTTCATTTTATCTTATGCCATGCTCTCTGTCTTAGACTTTTCTCTAGCTGTAATGAATTTGTTGAATTGTTTTCCTTTCTCAAACATCTGGTTACTTGAAAATATGAATTTATTTCCTGGAAAACTCTGTCTCTCATTTTTGCCTGAATTACTCTTGTTTATGTGTATGTGTTTATACATATTGACTTGGGTCTATTTTGAGCCTTTCATTTATTTATCTTAATCTGTTTTTATTCTGTAATCAACCCTATATACTGTATGACTTATTTTATTCCTCAGTGTGTTTTATATCTAGATTTTAGAGAAATGGAAATCTTCTCTATTTCCCTTTCAAAAATTAAAAAAAAATGCTTTCACTCCTTTAGTTTTCCATTTAGATGTTAAAATCATTTTTCCTCTTCCAAACAATACCTAAATTAACCTAGTGGAAATGTACATCTTTGCAATTACTGAGATTTCCCATCAAGAATAGTGTTACAGCTTCTCATCTGACTTTTCAGCATCTTCTTTTCCCCAGAAACACTCTTCCCTTCTATAAGATACCACATGTTGCAGGATGGGTTTCCCAGGAGGTCAACTTTGAGACAGAGGTCAACATGCAGGAGTTGATGAAGATGTGCTCTTGGGATTAATATATGTAGAGAAGGGAAGGAAATAGGGTGGAACAGAAGGAGAAGTTGGGCTGTGATAAAGTCTCCACAAACACTTTGGCCAATCCCATGAAAAGCTCTGAAGCCGAACAGGCCCTTCAGAGCGGTCCGGTGTTGTGATGAGGGGGCAGGGCCTTTAAAACCCCTGGACAACCATTGGATATGGCTGCCCCTGCTGAAGGTGTATAATAGCATGTCCCTGGTGAGAGGAGGGACAAGGAATAAGTCCTTTGTTCCTGAAGGGGACTCTGTGTGACACATTACAACACCTATTATACCCCAACTCTTCTGGTTTATCTTCTTCCTCTCTTGCTACTCAGTATTTGCAGACTCTTTACAGGTTTTTCCTGCTTCACACAAAGTCCAAGTATTCAAGTATTCCTGCTTAGTCCTAGGCTTTCTGACATTCTCTCTCAACGTTTCTTCTTTTCAAGTCAGTATTTCCTGAATCTTGATATGCATTCCTCTGGTAGAATCAGCTGATTTTAGATAGTATGTAGGCAAACATTTTCATTTTAATAGTTATACATTTATTTTATATCATGTTAAGGTAGAAAATAAATGTCATATTAAACAAGAGATTTCACAGGTATGATTGTTTTAGAAGACATTAAAGTGGGTACTTAAGTGGACATTTTAGTTTATTTCTAGAAAAAGTATTTAAAAATAGTACATAGATGTGCTGAACAGATATGACAAATATTTTGACTGAGTTTGGAACCACTACTCTGGGTGATTTCATTCTTTCCCTGGCTTAAACCATTGACATGCTGACAGCTCCATTTATATCTTTAGCTTAAACCTCTTCTTGGAGTTCAGGCTCTTAGGGCCGACTGCCTTCTTGACAGCTTCTCTTAGATAGCTTGCAACCACCTTAAATTCATTATGTTTGAAACTGAACCCTCGAGTTCCTGTTGCCTAAACTCTTTTTTTCCAGCCTTAGACACTGTGACTTGTGTTGCCCCTGCCAGAAACCTGGAAGCCTTCCTTGATTTCTTTTCCTCTTTCACTTTGTACATATAATCCCTAAGAATTCCTTTTGATTCTATTGCCAATATATTGCCTCTTCATTTCCGTTGCTAGGACTTCAGTTTACGCCATGAGCATTTCTCCTGTGCTATACCAATATCATCTTTAATTATCTCCCTGTTTCCACTGTCCCTTCTCTAGCCAGTTAATAAACAAATAAGCATGCAGCAGCCAAAGTAATTTTTTAAAACCATAAACTCGATAATATAACTCTTCTATCTATGACTCATCAATGACTTCCTATTGCTCTTCAAATAAAATCCAAACTGTTTAATAGGGTCTCCACCGCCACTCTCATTTACCTCTCCAGTTTTATTTTGCACCATTATGCTTTTTGCTCACTGATCTCTAATGGAATTGGCCTCTTTTCTGTTCCTGGAACACTTATGACTCGTTTTTTTTAAAGCTTAGAGTGTTTGTTCATGTTGTTTCTCTTTCTTGAAATACCTTTCTCTTGACTGTTTGGATGATAGGTTCTTTCTGATACTTCAAACCTCACTGTAAATGTTACCTTGTCTTCTGTCTTTGTTTGACCAGCCTATCCCGGTCCCATCCCTAGTGTTATTCTTCAGCACTGTCCTATATTTCTTTGAGTTCTGCTTGGCATTTTAAAAATTATAGATTTATTTGTTTGCTTATTTGTTTATTAACTGTCTTTTCCATTAGACTTTAAGTTCCTTAGGTGTTTACCACTGTCTACCTAGCATTTGTGATAGTGGCCAACAGAGTGGGTTCTCAAAAAATGTTTTTCAGTGAATTAATGGGATGATTATGTTTATTGAAACATTCTTTGATGCTTCCTAGACAATTTTTGTTTCTCCTTAATGGAGGTCTTGAAATTTTCTTGTGAGGAGGGACAAAAGTTTTGCTTTCTGTGTGGCCTTGGAGGCCTTTTCTGGTATCTTTGTTATGAACTCTCAGCAGGTCTGTGCTAGCTCCACAGGACAGCAACATCTCTGGCTGATACAGACAGTGTTGATTTTCAAGATCCCTGCTGAGCTTGGGACACCTTAGCTTGCTGCCCTTTTCTAATTAGGTGCTTTCCTAGGACACGTAGCTCACATCATTGGATATTCAGTTGGTATTCCCCAGTGCCCCTCGTCCCTGATATATAAATAAGTAAAGTGGTGTAAGGCCAGGGGCCTGCTCCTGTAACCCAACCCAACCCTAGTGTGACTCTCAATGAGAAAATGAGAGCTTGGTGGGATTGGATGGATTCTGCTCACTTTGCTTACACACCCTTGCACTTAGCACTGCAAATTGTTAAGTAGATTACTTGAAACTGGAGTTTGTCATTCCAATATGAATTTGATATTTTCTATTATGTACTCTAATTCATTTTTACTGGTATACAGGCAAACTATAGGTTTCCGTTTTTTGCACTTGGCTATGTTCCTAAGCTCTTATTAGTTTAAATAGCTATTTTACTTAATTTGCTTGAGCTTTTTAGGTAAGTATATAAATTATACCATCTACAAATAATGATTTTGTCACCTCCTTTCTAGTGATTATACTTTTTTATTGCTATATTTTCATCTCCAGAATTTACAGAATAACATCAGATGACAGCGTCAGCAAGAAGCATGGTTTTTGACTTCTGATTTGAGTGGAAATGTTGGTGTTTTTTTGTTTATTAGGACACTGATTGACATAGCTAGTCTTGACTACATCAGAGAGATCTTTCTTGTTTCCTACTTTATTAAAAAAACGTTTTTAGTAAGTTATTTTTAAGCTTTGGAAAACCTGCTTTATTTTCCTTTTTTTAATATTTTATTTAAAAAAATTTACAAAATTATATATATTTATCATTTACAATATAATGTTTTAAGATATGTGTACATTGTAAAATGCCTACATTGAGCTAATTTACATATGCAATATGCAAGACCTCAAACAGTTATTATTTTTGTAATGAGACCACTTAAGATCTACTCATTTAGCATTTTTCAAGAATGCAAGTTTCTTCGTCCATTTTCTGTTGCTATGACAGAATACTATGGATTGGGTAACTTATAAGGAAAATTAATTTATTTCTTAGAATTTTGGAGGGTGGAAAGGTCAAAAGCATGGTACCAGTGTCTGACAAGGACCTTCTCGCTGCATCGTAACATGGTAGAGAGCCTCACATGGCAAGAAGGCAAGAGCATGCCAGCTCATGTCTCTCACCCTCTTCTTATAAAGCCAGTCTCATCATGGGTCTCACCATAATGACTTTATCTAATTCTAATTACCTCCCAAAGATTTCACCTTCAAATACCATCCACATATAAATTTGGCCATTAAGTTTCCAAAACACAGAATCTGGGGACACAAACCATAGCAACAGCATATTGTTATTAACTATAGTCGCCATGTTATACGATAGATCTTTTGAACTTATTTCTCTCTACAGACAACCTGTAGGTTATCTTCCTAAGCTCTTTTTAGTTCAAATAGCTGTTTTGCTTAATTTACTTGGGCTTTCTAGGTAAATATATAAATTATTCCATCTGCAAATAATGATTTTATTTGTTGCCACCTTTCTAGTGATTATATATTTTTTATTGTTATATTTTAATCTCTACAATTTACAGGATAACATCAAATGACAGTGTCAACAACAAGCATCGTTTTACTTCTTTTTTTTTAAATTTTATTTTTTTTACTTTTTTTTATTTTTTGAGTCGGAGTCTCACTCTGTCGCCCAGACTGGAGTGCAGTGGTCGCTCCCGGCCACCGCAGCCTCGACCTGCTGGGCTCTGGCAATCCTTCTGCCTCAACCTTCCAAGTAGCCAGAACTACAGGCGTGCGCTACCATGCTGATTTTTTGATTTATTGTAGAGATGAGGTCTCATTGCCCAGGCGGGTCTCGAACCCGTGGGCTCAGGCATTCCACTCACCTCAGCCTCCCAAAGGCGTGGGATTACAGGCTGAGCCACTGAGACCGGCATTGTTTTACTTCTGATATGAATGGAAATGTTGTTGGTGTTTCATTGTTTAGTAGGACACTGATTGACATAGCTAGTCTTGACTACATCAGGGAGATCTTTCATGTTTCCTACCTTACTAAAAAATTTTATCTAATTGGGATTTTGTATGATTGATCAACATCTCCTACTCCACCACCACTCCTGCCACTGGTAACCACCGTTTTACTCTCTACTTCTATCAGGTCAACTTTTTCAGATTCTACATCTGAGTGAGACCATGTTATATTTGTCTCTTTGTGCCTGGCTTATTTCACTTAACATAATATTTTCAAAGTTTACCCATGTTGTTGCAAATGCTGGGATTTCCATCCGTTTGTGGTCAAATGGTATTTCATTGTACATATACACCATATTTTTTTTATCCACTCATCCATTGATGGACATTTAAGTTGATTCTATATCTTGGCTATTTTGAATATGCTGCAATGAACATGGGAGTGTAAATAGCTCCTTGAAGTACTGATTTCATTTCTTTTGGCCATATACCCAGTGATGATCTTATGGTAATTCTATTTTTAATTTTTTAAGGAACCTCTCTATGATTTTCAATAATAGCTGTACTAATTTACATTTCAACAGTGTGAAAGAACTTGCTTTTCTCCACATTCTTACCAACCCTTGTTAACTTTTGTCTTTTTGTTAATAGTCATCCTAACAGACGTGAGATGATAGCTCATTGTGGTTTTGACTTGCTTTTCTCTGATGATTAATGGTGTTGAACATTTTTTCATATGCCTGTTGGCCATTTATATGCTTTTTTTGAGAAATGTCTATTCAGATGCTTTGACCATTTTTTTTTTTTTTGAGTTGGGGTCTCACTCCATTTCCCAGGCTGGAGTGCAGTGGCATGCTCATGGCCACTGAAGCCTTGGCATGCTGAGCTCAGGTGATCCTTCAGCCTCAATCTTCCAAGTAACTGGAAATACAAGTACGTGCTACCATGCCCGGCTAATTTTTTTTTATTTATTGTAGAAGTGAGGTCTTACCAAGTTGCGCAGACTGGTCTTGAACCTCTGGGCTCAGGTAATCCTCTCACCTTGGCCTCCCAGCATTGACCATTT
Organism: Carlito syrichta; assembly: GCF_000164805.1. Classification (NCBI taxonomy): domain Eukaryota; kingdom Metazoa; phylum Chordata; class Mammalia; order Primates; family Tarsiidae; genus Carlito; species Carlito syrichta. Next base: position 97,855 of record NW_007246533.1, read on the forward strand.
TTTTTTAACATGGTTATTTGCTTTCTTACCATTGAATGTTTGAGTTTCTTATATATTTTAGGTATTAATTCTTTATTCAGCATATGGTTTGCAAATATTTTCTCTCATTCCAAGAGTTGTCTTGATTGTTTCCTTTGCTGTGCAGAAGCTTTTTGGTTTGATATAATCCTATTTGTCTATTTTTGCTTTTGCTGCCTGTGCTTTTGGAATCATAGCCAAACAATCATTGCCTATCAGTTCAATTTCATGGAACATTTCTCTCATGTTTTCTTCAGGTCTTAGGCTTTGGTCTTTAACATATTTTGGGTTTATTTTTTGCATATGGTATGAGATAAGATTCTAATTTTATTCTTCTGTATATGAATATCCAAGTTTCCCATCATCATTTATTGAAAAGACCATTTGTTCCTAGTGTTCTTGACACCTCTGTCAAACTCAGTTGGCTGTACATATATGCATGTATTTCTGGGTTCCCTGTACTACTCCATTGGTCTATGTGTCTGTTTTTAATGTCAGTATCGTGTTGCTTTGATTACTATAGCTTTGCAGTATATTTTGAAGTCTGGTAGTATAATCCTTCTAGCTTTGTTCTTTTTGCTCCAGATTGTTTTGGCTATTCAAGGTCTTTTGTGGTTCCATATAAATTTTAGGATGATTTTTTGATATTTCTGTGAAAGATATCACTGGAATTTTGAGAAAGAAGGCTGAGTCATTTTAGGCCCAATCTGCTCGTTCATAATTTATTCCTCTTGGTTTCATTTTACAGGTAAGTGTGTTTCTTGCCTGTGTGTCTGTTATTTGTGATCCTACTATGCTTCCCTCTTCTCCTCAAGATTCCTCAAGCTGTCCCACATGCACTTGAATTATTAGAACCTTTACTACATGAGTTAGTTTCCAGACCTCAGCAAGTTGCAGATGTCTCTTTTAAATTGTGGTTGGTCAACTGTGCAAGTCTGTTATTTTCCTCCCTGGAAAGAATATGAGGCAGACCAAGAAAACCCTAGATTTATTTATAAAAAATTATGTATTTATACATAACATGTTTAAACTTTCGTATGTTCAAAGTACTCTCTGTTTGATGTAATATACTTATCAGGATGCTTTTTCCACTGCTCAAAACAATTTTTGAACTCATCAATTTTGATGCCTTTTTGTGCTTCTGCTGTTTTTTGTTTTACCTCTTCCACATCAGCAAAACGTTTCCCTTTGATGACATTTTTTCATCTGGAGAAACAAACAAATAAAATTCCCTCGGGGGCGAGATCGAGTGAATAGGGAGGGTAGGGAATAGCGGTCATACCGTTTTTGATCAAAAACTGCTGAACACTCAGTGTGGCATCGGCAGGTGTGTTGTCATGGAAAAAGAATCAGTCATTTGTTTGCCACAACTTGGGACGTTTCTTCCACAAATTGAATTTTTTTTTTTTTTTTTTTAGTTTTAAAGATGTGGGGTACAATTCAGGATTAGGTATACAAATGTTCATTATGCAGGCACCCTTGTTGATGGGGTGTGCCCCTCCCTCCTCTGGCAGTTTCCCTCAACTGCCGATCCCACACCCCCTCCCCTGGCAGTTTCCCGCTACTGCCAATTCCTTTCTTTTTTCTGTTATTTTTTAAATTATAAAAATGTGGGGTACAATTTAGGGTTAGGTGTACAAACGTTGATTGTGCAGGTACCCTTGTTGATGTGGTGTGTCCTTCCTTCCCCTAGCAGTTTCCCTCAACTGCCAATCCCACTCTCCCTCCCCTGACAGTTTCCCACTCCTGCCAATCCCTTTCTTATAATATTATGATAACTGTTCAAGGTCCGCTTATGAGTGAGAACATATGGAACTTCGTTCTTTATTTCTGTGATAGATCACTGAATATGATAAACTCTAAATCCATCCAAGTTGCTACCAAGTCCATATGTTTGTCCTTGTTTATGGCTGCATAATATTCCATTGTGTATATGTACCACTTAAAAAAAATTTGGTTCAACTTCTATGGGCAGCATTGTTCCTTCCATGTTTTTACTAGTGTGAATAGAGCTGCAACAAACATGTCTGTGCAGGTATCTTTTTTGTAGAATGATTTGAGTTCCTCTGGGTATATTCCCAATAGGGGGATTGCTGGATCATATGGAAAGTCAATTTCTAGTTCTTTCAGAAATCGCCACACTGTCTTCCAAAGAGGTTGCACTAGTTTGCATTCTCACCCGCAGTGTAGAAGTGTTCCCTTTTCTCTGCATCCTTGCCAGCATCTGTTGTTGTTTGTTTTATTAATGATGGCCATTCTTACTGGGGTTAGGTGTTATCTCAATGTGGTTTTGACTTGCATTTTTTCTGATGAGTGAGACTGAGCACTTTTTCATGTATCTGTTGGCTGCCCATATATCTTCTTTTGAGAAGTGCCTATTCATGTCTTTTGTACCCTTCTTTTTGGGGCTGTTTGATTTTTCCCATAAATTTTGACACAACTTTCTGAAAAGTTTCAGGTAAAATCTGGCTGATCGTTTCATCTGGAGGAACAAATTCTGAGTGTACTACAAGGGATCTGCCCTCCAAAATACAATTCCAGTTTTTCTTTGATTTTGTATATGGAATTATATGTTTTCTATTTGGGTCCTGCGTTCTTTATCACAGAAGTACAATGAGTAGTCTCTTGGGAATATAAGTCTAGTTTGAAGACAATATTGACCATTTTCTGACTTTAGGGCAGGAGTTGGGCTACTCATGATTTCCAAGTACTATGAAATCCAAAAAGGGCTCTGGCTCTCCAAATAAATTCTATAATTTTAGAGTCAAGGAAATAAATGCTGTTACTGACAAAGCGTAAGAACTGAATTATGAAGTATGTCTTAAAGAAGTTGCTGTAAAGGGTTTCAAACGTTCATAGCTTCAAAATCCATTAAGCAAAATGAAGAAATGGCTCCAAAACCTGACATCAAAAAAATATAATCTGCCCATAGGCATCAGTAGCAAAGGTATTGAGTAATCCTGGGAGAAGTTTCTTACCTGTAAAGCCTATGAGTTACTCTATATTTTTGACCATCATAATGTAATAATTTCTATTGTAGGTTTATTTTTGTGCCAACAGATGTCTCTGTGGATGGAATAAATAGGCTACTTTTACAGCCTCAAAGGTTTATTTCAGAACAACTGGAAGCAGAAGGAAAAATGTAAACTTCCTGTCTTTATCTTCATACCTCTCTCCTAAACTGTAAAGACATGTTTCCAACAACCTCCTAAATATTTCTTATTGAATGTCTGCATAGCTACTTTATTCTTAACATTTATTTTTCCCCAGTAAACTTGCTTCCTCTGCCCTACTCCTTGTTTTGTTGTGGTATACAATTATTAACTGGGCATCACTAGACTTCTTTCTGTCTAGTGAGAAGAGACAGTGAAGCTTATCTCTGTTCTTTCAGGTTGTAGTTCCTTGCAGGGTAAGCATTTAATGTATTCTCATCAAGTGCATGCTGTGGGTTCATTTAGTAGGCAAAGTATTTATGGAATGACAGCCTAGGCTAAAGAAACATGCATGGTGCAGGAATCTACATGGAACAATGAGACATAATCTATCTTACAGACTAACTTCTTGGGAACTTCTTTGTACAAAGAACTGTGCTGGAAGCCGCAACCTCTAAAGAGGCAAAATGGAGGTTACCCAAAAATGGGAAAAACGCTGACTGGGAGCAGAGTCCCAGTGGGAAGCAGCCATGCTGGAGGCAGAGCCCCATGGATCCTATTGAAGGACTCCTTTTGGTCTTAAAGGAATGCGTGCTTAGGCTTGAAAAACGCTTCCCTTGATAAACAAAACAATTAGCTGGAATGTGCAAGGTTGTGGAATTAGCAGTAAACCTATGTGTAGAAACGTAAAAAGGGCTCAACAGCAAAAATTTTCCCCCTGAAGGGACAAGGGAATGTTTTAGTACCCCCTTTCCTGTGAAATTTTGCAACCTTTAACTAAAAAGGAAAAGCAAGTACTTCCTCATACCCTTTATAAGTAACAACATTGACAGTTGTGATTGATGAGGAAGTGAGAAACTGAGATGGAGTATCTCCAAAAACAGGTGTTTTTGGGAAAATCAAGTCACAGACATGCCTTTTGATTTAAGAAATATTATAGTTTAATTAGAAAGAGGGCTAAAATTAAAGTAAGGATTAGAATTAAATAAATGACAGTTATAATTAAAAGATAAATGTTACTATAGATGTAGGTACTAGTTAAATATAAGTAATAGAAGGAATAGGAAATAATTAAGTTTTAAGGTAAATTTAAAATTATACACACTTAATGTAGGTTTAAAATTAAATACATTTAGGATTAGAAGTAAGATTAATTTCATATATATGTGGTCACATCAACTCCTTCTCTTCCATGTATCTTCTTCTCTGTGTGTCTGTCCCTAAACATCTTCCACTTCTTTCTTATAAGTTTGCATATAATTACATGTGGGATCCATGTAGCCACCCTGGATGGCTGGGGTAAGTTGGTGCCTTGCAAGAAGGATAGCAGGAGTCTGGAATGGGTGTTGGGGTGAACCAGGCTCAGAGAAATTCCAGAATATTGAGGATAAGTTCCCCCTCTCAATATCCTTAACTTAGTTTGTAGTGGCCAAAAGTTCAATCCGAGAGACCACCAAGAGCCAATTCCAATGAAAGTTCAAGAGGGTCTTTATTTGCAAGCTCGAGCCTGGACCTCTGTCGACAACCGACGCAGCGGAGTACACCCAGAGGCCCTGACTTCCTTAAGCAGACACCTTTTATGTTTTTACACAAAGGGAGGAGGAGTTTGGGGGGACTTTCCAGTCTTGTTACCATTTAATTGGGTAGTAACCTCTGGTGGTCAGTTCAATCGTGGAGGATTGGCTAGCTTGACTCGGGCTGACCTTGGCCCACTAGCTGGGGAAGTTGCAGAGACATTTGGAAACTTTAGGTGATTTTCCCCTGGCACCTGATTGGTTGTTGCTAAGGAGAAAGTGGGTCAAGGGAAGGGGTTGAAGCTTGAACTGAAGCTTTGCAGTTTTTCCCATAACTGAAACTTTAAACAGTTACAGGTTATGGTTTAAAGCAGAAAACTAAAATGGCTGTGCTATTGTCCACAAGCCGATTACATATTTATTGTGTTATAGCATGCTCTTTACCTAAGTTTATGGTATACTCTATTACGGTTCTCTCAAGTTATATCATTTACCATACAAGTTAATATTCACTCCTTTCTCCTATAAGGTAATATTCACTGGTTTCGGGAGTGGGGATGTGGACATATCTTTTTGGTAACCAACATTCAACTCATCACAATTCACATTTTATAGGAGAGGAAGCAAAATCTCTCCATTTTATAGGAGAGGAGTGCATTAACTGGCCTGAGATTGCACAGGTAGCAAGAGAACGTACCATAATTGCAATCCATATCTTTCTGCTTCAGAGCTTATTTTCTTTCCAGGAAATTTACCACAGTGTTGCTTAAATACCAAATTTATCATTAATGTTCCAGGTTGGCAGAGAATACCATATTTAAGATCAGAGAACTAAAGTCCACTGTAACAGCACATACTTAGAGAAGGATTATATAAACTTCGGAAAGGAAGAGGCTGGATTCTGAAATATCGTCTTATGGGGAAAGCTGTGTCTGTAAAACACCCTATCATATGATACTCTCAATCTGGAAATATATGGATGGCATCCTCAGTCTTGAAAATGAAAATATAAAATGGACAGCATAAAAAATAATTTCTGAAAGTCTTGTGCATTCCTGTAGATTGTCTTTGTACCTGAAATATAATACATGGAACTACTCATAGCTGAGGCTGCATTAAATATTTATCTAGTAAATAATTATGATGTGTCTCCTTTGTGCCGGTCACTGTGCCAGTGCCAGGGAGAAACAAGATAATGTAGCTAATTCAACAGAACAGTCTCCTAATATTTACTGTAGAGAAATTCTGAGTTGCTGGTGAATCTCTCATTTTGCTAGAAATATTACCACATATAATTGCTTCCTAAAATCTATATGCTGCAAAAAATATTATGCACAGTCACAAGTAAATTGCAACAACAAAGTGGGGCTGATATATGAATACTGGAGGGTTGGCTTAGATTCACTCACTTTGACTCCCAAACAATCAGAATGTAAACATTAAATGTGCAAGTTCCCTAAGGTGGCTTTGACTTTCCCGGACTATATGGATATTGAACATGAATAAGTAACACTGAGCTCCACCTAGTGATGGTTCTGTCCTTCAGAGGAAAGGACACCATAAGAGATACACAGCAGACTGACATTTGCACCATTCTCTATTTTATCCTTTGAACAAACTTTGAGTATTAAGTTTCTCATAGACTGAGCTATAAATCCTAAGATAAAAGGCAGAAGCGATGAGGTTTTGATATTTTTCATATTTTATTTCAATGATTTTTTTTTAAAACAATCCAAGTGATTTTATTTTATTTTATTTTTTCCTGAGTGTTCTGCCCTACTTTGTCAGCCTGGAGAGTGACAGGAGAGAGAGCCCCAGAGGAGCCAGCCTCAGTACCCAGGTGTCAATATTGCTACGAATGAAAGGATGGTGGGTGTGAGGTGGGAGAGGACACAATGGTGGGTTTGAGTGGATCAGATTTCTTCAGAATAAGAACTATCTCTCTCCTGAGAGTGTTCCAGTATAAGATAATTCATTTTTGCTAAACAGATACTTGGAAAACAAGCAGCTGGCTCAGCCAAAGTGAAAGAAATACTGGCTCAGCCAAAGTTTAAAAAATATACCTCTTCTCCATGGCTATTCTTCTCCGTGGCTATCTCTGTGTCTGCGCAGATTTCACATTCATTCTGTGCCTTCAAAACACACTGTACTTAATGTATCACCACTTTCCCTCTCTATTATAAATATCTTCTGGTTTACCTCCCTTTCCTGTTAGACTGCGGGATACCCAGCATATTGAAAATAGGCTTGGCAATTCACAATTGCAATGATACGGAATCAACGTAACTACCCACCAACCAATCAGTGGATAAAGAAGACGTGATATATACAATGGAATAGTATTCAGCCATAAAAAAGAAAAAAAATATTTTGCAGCAACTTTATAAAATGAAAGCTGTTATCCTAAGCGAAGTAACTCAGTGATGGAAAACAAAACACTGCATGCTCTCACTAAAAAGTGGGAGTTAAGCTGAGGGTTTGCAAAACGAGTTTTCGGAGCATCACCGTTGTCCTGGGAGTTGGTTGCACCATGCAGACCATCTGACTTCCTGTGTGTTTTTTTTTTTTTGAGTTGGAGTCTCACTCTGTCGCCCAGACTGGCGTGCAGTGGCCGCTCCCGGCCACCACAGCCTCGACCTGCTGGGCTCCGGCGATCCTTCCTCCTCAACCTTCCGAGTAGCCAGAATTACAGTCATGTGCTACCACACCCGGCTGATTTTTTGATTTATTGTAGAGATGAGGTTTCGCTGCCCAGGCGGGTCTTGAACCTGCAGGCTCAGGCAATCCACTCACCTCAGCCTCCCAAAGGCGCGGGATTACAGGCTAAGCCACCGAGCCCGGCCGACTTCCTGTTTTTAAAGGGGGTTCTGGCCCCACTAAGCACTACAGGTGGGGTGGTCTTGGAGGTCCACTAGTGGAGATTGTGGAGACTGGAGTGTGTTACCATGACGCCTGCTGGGAGTGCAGACTGGGGGCACTTGTAGGTTGATGTCTGAATGTGGAGGCCCCCAGCAAGGATGAGTGTCAGCAGCCTGCCCTTCTGAGCAGCAGTGGCCCACACTGCTGTTGCAGTTGCCGACTGCTGCTGCAGGCTCTCTCAGAGGCATCCAAAATAGAGTAGCACATTGTGTCTGTTGTTCTTGATGACCAGAAGTTATCAAAAATATTTAAATTGTGAAACTATTGATAAAGAATATTTATAAAAACTGATCTGTCGGCCTGCACTAATCTCTACACATGAGCAATATTGACTGTAAACCTACATTAAGAAAACCACCACGGGGCAGTGGGAGCATCCCAGGGGTATGCATTTTAAAGCTCAGTCATAGATGCAGGTACTATGTTCCATTTCCGTCATGGTGAACCAAATGAATTGTCCTGGCTACCACTGTGGTCGCTTGTTACAGGTTTGACAAAAAGATGTCATGTTTCGATTTTTGTGTGTGTGTGGACAGCAATGTGAAAGCTAAAAGTGACATTTAAAAAATTTTTAAAAATAAGTGGGGTACAATTCAGGGTCAGGCATACAAATGTTCATTATGCAGGTACCCTTGTTGATGAGGTATGTCTAAAATTGACATAGTTTTCTATAATGTTTTTCTATTCTTTGATTTTTAATAAACTTTGGAAACAAAAAACATATATAGAATACTATAATGATATTGGAGTCTTGTGGGGGGAGGAGGGTGAGAGATACAAAAAAAAAAAATCACCTAACAGGTACAATGTATACTAGCGGGGGTGATGGGTACACTTAAAACCCAGATTTCTTCACCACTATACAAGGCACCCATGTAACCAAGAACCACTTATACCCTTAAAGATATTGAAATAATAAAAAAATGTATTTGGCACATACATGTTGGTTGACTTAAACAATGTATTGTTTATTCTCGATGCCCAGCTTGGGTCTGATGCAAAGAAATACACAATAAATGTCTGCTGAAGGAATGACTACGTAAACCAGAAAGATACAGTTAACAGAGTAACAATATCTAGAGTAAGTTATTTAGGAAAAATTGACAATGGATGACGAAAGGAGAAGCTGTAAACACAGTGAGGTGACAGGAAGCAGACAGCATACTAAGTTCTGACTGCATTCCTTTTAGCTTCGAATGCACACATATGCACACAGCACAGGCAAGTAGGCATTTCCCAGGGAATGTACATCCAAGTGAAGAAAATGATGACCCAGGTGTCAAGGAGTGAAAGTTTCTTTTATTGGAAATAGACAGGAGTAAACTTACCTAGAGTGTAGGTTGATTTCTCCCTTACAGCTGAAGCAGAAGTAATCTGAAAAGGCTTGTACATGATGGAAATATATGATAAGGGACACAAATTCTGAACTTTGAGTCTGTCAAAAGGCATGAATACCAGAATGTTTCTCCATTTCCTTTTACTTTTTATCTCAGACTCCCCCAGTCTTTAGCAGCTCAGAACACAGAGCCTGAGTTTGCTCATAACGGCTTCAGTGTAACCCAGTCCTGAGCTGTGGACACAATTCCATGACTCCATAGGGCTTTGTCAATGGGGCGAGTGTAGGAACTCCTGTGGCAACTTCACTTCCTGTCCCTGTGATTCAGGCTGTCAGCTGAACAGCTGCCTCTTTCATTGTCAAGGAGATTTTCTTGGAGGACTACATCAAATAAATGAATAGCGATGAATGAGCGGGGGAAGACGCTTATATTGAGTTTCCTGAGCAAATTGTCCAGTAGCCCACCCGTCTCTGATAGCTTGCTAATATTTTCAGCATGTGGGCAAATAATGCTGAGACTGTGTTTGCAATTGTGATAAGAAGTCTTAGCTCCAAACGAGTATCTTTTTTATGCCAAAGATCTCTTGGGACCCAAAAACTTATTCCTAGAAGGCTTCCAGTGCTCAAAAGCATTTGTACGTCATTCTACTTTAGACTGAACTTCAGAGTATCTGAAAAATCACACCCACATTTTTGGATGCAAAACTAATTTAATGGACTTAAATTGATTGCTGTTGATTACTTGCCTTCTATCCCCTATCATCTAGCAATAACAACCTACTTTTTCATTTGGGGAGCCACCCCTACTCTATTTCATGTTGTTCCTGGTAAAATTGTCCCTCAAAAGGCTCCTCCTTCACCTTGATTGGCCAGCAAAGACTTCCCTTCTACTGGCCACAGTGATTCTGTTATAACCAGGGCTGTATCAATACGTAAGAATACATATACACAAATACTAAAATCTGTGAGGTAGCACTGGGCTACATAATTGGAAATGAGCATTGGAATTGGAATAAAGACAGCAGAAAGAATCCAGGACACTATCTAGAGAGAAACTCATCAATGCAAGACTGAGGATCATATCTGGCCTACTCTTCTTAAGGAAGGATTTGATCCAAGCTAAACTGAGCAAATCCCCAGAATACTGGCAGGCATCTTTTACAACTTATTCTTGATTGATCAATGATTGATAAGAACACTCTGATAAAATGAGATGCTCTTGCTTCACCCTTTAGGAACAAGTCGACTGCCTATTAAGTTGCAAGAAAAGTTAAGGCAACGAGATCCAGGTTATAAAATGGGATTGGAAAGAAATGCACAGTTTAATTTTTTATTTGCTGCAGTTGCTACCATGTTAACAGTTGCTTCTTGGCAGAGAGTAGGGGTATAATGAAAGTCTAAGGTTTGTTTCTCAGAAATCATAGAAGAAACAAAAGAAAGCTGTTTTCATAGGCTGGAGTGGGTTTGCCAGCAATTATGTTTTGTAAAAAGATAAATAATGCATTCTGTTTCCAAAAAGCCTTGACAAACTATGATAGGAAAAAAAAATCAAATCTTTCCCCTTGGTTTTAGGGTGGCGAGTTTCATGATGGAAATAAAGTGAGTCTGTGTTCTCTAAGTAATTTATTAGTGCATCTTGGCACAGCAGCACTAATGGGCTTGCTGCCAGGTATTCCGAGCTGCAGTTTGTCATGTCTGACTCTTTAGTTCTTTCAAGCAATTGAAGAAATGGCCTTCTGCAGGCTGTCAGTGACAGATTCTAGCTCACTCACATAGATAAAGCTCAATTAGCTCCTGGAAAAAACATCTTTTAAAAATGCAATGAACTGCTCCATGAAAGATAGGTATACAACGACACCTGAAACAAAATAAAATGTTACTGTTGAAAGAAGGACGTGTCCACAATGAGCAAGCGTGTAGTTGTGCTATTGGACAGTTCCCTCTGCTGAAAACAAAGGGGTGCTCATTTCTAGTAATTTCAAGTGTTCAGATAGATCTTTGCTTTAGAAGCAGGATAAGGCCAGCATTTCTGAAGAGTTAGCATGTCATTCATTCATTCCCTTGTGACTAAGGTCCATACCAAAACTTGCAAGGAATTCTAGCCTAGAAGAGAGGTATCAAAGCAGCCCCTCACTGGATGAGTGTAGCCTCCAATTTAACCTACATAGTATTTTAAATGATAGGTGACATTTCAAAAATCAGATGTTTTACACACACCCAAATTCAGCCCTTTGACACTTCCCAAAATATACTTACCTGGCAGGGGAGACACTCTGGTTATGAAGGTGGTTTTCTCAGGGCGAGGCTTATCCAAAATACTTTGGATGTGCTGACCCCTGCGATTTCCCCAAATGTGGGAAACTGCATAATTTGTGGTAGTTGGGACTGTGTTTGCTCTCTCCCCTGGAAAAATTGAAACAGCTGGAAAACTGCATGGCTATTTCTCTGGCATGAAATCTGACTTATGTTAAGTACTTACTGTACCCTGAATGAGAGGTATGGCTTTTCCTTTTCACTACAGAACCCACAGACTTGCTTCACTCATTTCTGCAAACTGCCTTGTCCTGAGTTTGCAAACCTATGATGTCCTTAATGAAGGCCTCTTGCATCAAAATTTCTTAAGGTTTTTATTGAAAATGGAGAATCTTGGGTCCTGGCCCTGAATTAAAACATAAAAGTGTATGGATGGAAGGACTGGTGAATCTTATGCAAATGAAAGTTGTTGGAATCACTGGTCTCAAAGACCAGATTGAATTATAATCTTTAAAAACATATGAAAATCTTAATATCATAAGTAGATTCTTGTTAGAACACTATGTAGGAATATATTTTTCTCTGAATTACTTTACCTTACTCTTAATGGCTACTTTCCCCCTGAAAACATTAGCTAACCAAAATTGCTCCACTGAGAAAAACTCAAATAACTTAGTGTCTGTTACTGATTTAGGCCAAAATTTCAATTTGGAGATAAAATCTACTACATTTTATGAACTAATTTGTTCTCTGTGCAAGTGGATGAACTTGATAGCTATATTTGTTTTTGGCACTGCTAAATCATTCTTGCAAGAAATAGTTCTAGAGCTAAAATTCAATGGGCACAAAGTCTAAATGAATTAATTAAAACCCTGTATTTTGCTTCCAATCCCACTCTAGGCATTCTTCTTTGACTTCTGATAGACCTCAGCTCGGAGGAGTCTATAATATCTATTATAGTAATGATATAATTCCTTACATTTGTATGGTGTTTTATAGTTTATAAAGCACTCTCAGATACATTATTCCTTTGACTATCTCAGCCAACTCTGTGAAATGGGGCTGATGAATAAATGAAGCCTGAGTTCCTACTGCATGTGGATGTAGAGTGAGGAGGAGGTCTCAGGTTTTACAAATTCAGGTCTGATTTTATTCTATTACATTAAATTCACATTTGTAATACAAAATCTGTCACCTTCTAAAATATCCTTGTAGGTTTATCCCAAGTAGGTGCCCACCTTGTACAAATAAAGCTCTAAGGATCATTAACTAAATCTTTTCAACTGCCTCAAATATTCCAGGCAGTAGCTCATTCACTGACAAAATCCTGCAAATACCATCATTGTATTCTTTGGGGAGTCACACAATACATGCTGCTGATTTTGGGTTGTAGTTTTTTTTTTTTTTTTTTTTTTGGTAGTTTCTTTTTTATTGTCTCATCTCCTCACATCCTATCTTTAGGCAAAACATCTGGTAAAATATATTAATAATAATAGCAAACCTGAGAAATTCTGTGAGAGCTCATCATTCTCCCATCATACCGAAGGGACAAAATTCTCTTTTTAAACTGTGCCCTAGATGTTTGGAATTATCAGAATTTCTTGGTGGTCTTAATTTTGGGGGGGTGGTTTCAGGAGTATCCTAATTTTTAAAATGTATATTTTTGAAGCCTGAATTAATGGCTAAAATTGGGAAGGAAATAACCAAATGAAAACTTGAATGACAATAATGATAACTTTACCTTGAAAGCGGTCCGTATTGCTGGCATGTGGTCTGTAAACACGGCCACACAGGCAGCTGAGAAATCATTCTTCTCATTTCTAACTCCCAAACAATACTTGCTCCTATCTAAGTTTTGATTGGTACCTCAGAAATTAAAAGTAAGATGTTCTCTACAGTTTGATTTTTGGAGCCAGGCAATTCTGGACAATGTCCAAACTGCCAGGCACTAACTTTGTGACTTTCAGTAAGTTCAGTACACTTAGTTTCATCATATCATCAATGTAGTGAAAGGATTTGTGAGAACTGAGATCCCACATGGTAAGCCTGGCATATTTTTATTTTAAGGACACGTTAGCTATCATTCTTATTATTCTAGGAGGGTTACTATTAGTTTATTTATGCCTGTTAACTCCCTAGCTATGATATATTTATTATTTCCTCAAGAAAAGAAGTAGAAGGGAGAATAGAACTGCTGGACAGCCAAGTTAGATGGGTTGTAAGGGAGGCAGGTCAAGTCCAGATCCCTGTCAGATGACACAGTATCAAGTTAGCCATGAGACTGATCCAGGGGAAGTGAGGACATCAGAAGTAGGTTGGGGATAGAGTAGAGGGATGGAGTGGTACTTAGCACATGCAATGTGATAACTTAGTGGAAAGAACATGGGTTGTGTACTGAGTCTGGCATGGCATGGGTTGTGTAGTGAGTGTGGCCCCTAATACCTAATATCAACATGACTTCTTGGGATTCAGTTTTCTCAGTTGTAAAATTCAAATAATTTCAAGTTGCAGAATTGTTGAGAGAATACAAAATAATATAAGCAAAACATCATTACAGAATGAGTATCTAATAAATAGTAGTTTTAAAAACAACTGTGTCTTTTTTGCAGCTTTGCTATGGGGCTACTTCTGTTCAAACAACTAAAAAGATATATTAGAATTGTCAGGGTTCTCTGAATTCCAGCATCTTATTTTAAGGATAATTACTGTGGAAATCATTGCTTTAAATGAAACCTCACCTGCCATTGGCCCAGTAGCATGAAACAAGAGGTAAAGGATTTGTCCTAGACTTTGGGAGACATGAAGATATGCTGTTATATATGACGGTGGTAGTGGTGGTGGTGATGATAACATTTATTGTTTGCTATGTGCCAGAAAATGGTATAATTAATTTATGCTTTTTTCCCCTCATTTGATATTCGTAACAATCCTAGATCAAGACCTACACTGAGGCACAGAGAGTGTGCATAAATTTTCTCAGGTCACACAGATTGTTAAGTGGCAGATGTGATGTTCAATATCTTATAGCCTGACTCCAGAGCCTGCCCTCTAAGCTGTCTTTGGTAAGAAAAGCATTTTAACCAAAGAAAATGATGCTTCGCTTTGTTAGGACTCGGCTGAATTGCTGGAGTCAGCAAACTTTTTGCCAGGGAAAGCTGTTCTGTAGATGTCAAGAGAAAAATGAGGTTATAGATCTCTTCCTGTCTGGGATATATATTTATTGTACAGTAGGATTTAATCTAAATTATTCACATTTTATATTTTATGGAAATTTTATCTTCTGTAAATCTGAGTTAGATTTCAGGACTAGAGTTATGTGTAATAAAACTCTTATAAAATCCATTTAAAAGATTAATGATAGATGTAGAAAATTAAATCTGGGTATTTTATTTTCTCAAGTTTCCTGGATCTTCCAATTTCATTTGCAGAGATCATCTTTGTGACAAAATCTTCTCTTTATATCTCCTGGAAAAAGGCAAGAGTGGTCCTGTGGATATAGAACCTCTTCTTGAGAAGAATTCAGTTAGTTCTTCTCAGAATAGGTTTCTTATAAGAGTTCTATTATAAATCCTCTTTTTCAGACTTGTAGTCAACACTGTAGGATGAAATTTACTCTCTACTATTTATTGGCTGTGTGAGCTGATGGAAATCATGAAAATATCCTTAGCTTCAAAATGAGATATAATACATCTTATCACACAGGTGGCCATTTGAATTGGGTACCTGTGTAAAGAACATTTGTCTACCTAACCCTGAATTATACCCCGCATCTTCAAAATAAAAAAATTAAAAGAAGAAAAACCAGTTGAGTGGGAATGAAAAATATGAATATTGAGTCTGGTCTTGAAACACAAACACTTCAATATGTAGAGAAACAAATCAATATCATCAGCCATGAGAATTGTGGAATCACGTTACTGGTTGATGGATTTAACATAAGGAAAATTTGCCAGATAGGACCTCTTCTTCTCTTTATTTAATCAGACCATTCACTAAAAGCAAAAAGAATATTAAACTTCTCTCTCATTTAATTTAAATTAGCATTAGCTGTATTCTTCTTCTGTACTAGGTGCTGGGTTAGGTGTTGAAGAGTCACAGGTAATTAACATGGACTTCTCTGAAGACCCATAGAGTCATGTCACAGTCCTAGGAAAATTAGACTCCAGAGGGACATATTTAGTCGAAGAACTTGCTGTCTTTGGTTATGATAAATGGAAACCTATTGAAGTTTAAAAGAGAATATATGTTCCTTCAGTATACATTTGTTGAGTGATAAATGTCTCTCATCAGTATGTAATTATTCTTAAAAATAGGCTTTGATTGCTGATCCTGAATAGGTGAGATGAGAGATGCAGAGAAAGCTGGACAGGGCAAGCACTGAAGAAAGTGGTCAGTGAAGAGGCAGTTTGGTGCTGAGGATAGAACTTGGACTTTAGACTCAGACAGAACTGGATTCAAATCTTGGCCTTTTATCAAGGCTATGTCACTGGGCATACTATTTTCCTTCTTTGAGATGATTTATTCATTTGTGCAATGGTGACAATAGTGTCTAGCTTGTAAGATTATTGTGAAGATTAAATGAAATGACATATTTGGAAGTCAGTTCTACCTTATTTTAAGAAACACAGACAGTCCTATTAAAAAGTGGGTAAAAGAGAATAGACATTTCTCGAAAGAAGACGTATGAGCAGACAACAGATACATGAAAAAATGCTCAGTCTCACTAATCATCAAAGAGATGCAAATTAAAACCACACTGAGATACCACCTAACTCCAGTCAGGATGACCATCATCAATAATTCAAGAAACAACAGATGCTAGAGAGGATGCAGGGAAAAGGGAACACTTCTACACTGTTGGTGGGAGTGTAAACTAGTACAACTTCTTTGGAAAAGTGTGGTAATTCTTAAAAGACCTAAAAATCAGCCTTCCATATGACCCAGCAATCCTTCTGGGAATATATCCGGAGGAACTCAAATCATTCTACCAAAAAGATACCTGTGCACACATGTTTACTGCAACACTATTCACAATAGCAAAACCACGAAACCAGTCATTGAAAGTAGACTGGATTAAAAAAATTTGGTACATATACACGATGGAATAATACACAGTCATAAAGAAGGACAAAATTATGAACTTTGCAGCAACTTGGATAGATTTAGAGTCTGTAATACTTAGTGACCTATCACAAAAACAAAGAATTGATTACCACATGTTCTCACTCATAAGCGGACCCTGAACAATTCTAACACTCTAAGAAAGGGGTTGGCAGTAGTGGGAAACTGTCAGAGCAGGGGGAGGCACACTTCATCAATGAGGGTACCTGATCTCAAACCAGGTGAAGTGGGGACCAACGGGAGGCCCAAATTTATCTGTACAACGACCATTTGTCTACCTAACCCTGAATTATACATCTTTAAAATAAAAAAAAAAGCCGGGCTCAGTGGCTCAGCCTGTAATCCCGCGCCTTTGGGAGGCTGAGGTGAGTGGATTGCCTGAGCCCGCGGGTTCAAGACCCGCCTGGGCAACTCGGCGAGATCTCATCTCTACAATAAATCAAAAACTCAGCCGGGCGTGGTAGCGCACACCTGTAATTCTGGCTACTCGGAAGACTGAGGCGGAAGGATCACCGGAGCCCAGTAGGTCGAGGCTTCAGTGACCGGGAGCAGCCACTGCACTCCAGTTGGAACGACAGAGTGAGACTCCAACTCAAAAAAAAAAAAAAAAAAAGAAAAAGAAAAATAAATAAAATAAAATAAAAAACCCACAGGCTATGATAATATATAATATACAAAGATCATGTTATTGAGGGAAACTCCTCTATGTCAATCAGCTCCTCATCATCTCCATCTTTTGAAAACCTAATCACCCTTCAGAGCTTAGGGAAAATCTCATCTCTCTAGGTTTACTCTGGTTAACTAGATCAAAAGTGATCTCATCTGTATCCCACAGAGTATACATATATGTTTATCCCATTTATTATGGGTTTTCTCATATTCTATCCTAACAAGTTGTCTTGTGTCTACTTGTCTCATTGCTTTCATTGGATTGCAATCTCATGGGGGACAGGCCTGTGTCAATTCATTTCTATATCCCCCCCTTTGCATGAGGCCTGGTAGATAGTAGGGCATTGATGAATGGGAATAAATTCAGCAGAGCTGCTCATAAAGGAAATAAAGGCTACTGGACCTGAATTTCCTATTTTGATCTTCCCTCTCTATTCAGCTCTCCTCTTTCCAAAAACCTTGTGTGCCTTTCCTTTTCTGGGGAGAACAAGACTTTGCTCATGTTTGTAAGAGTCTATTTCCTTTTCCTATGCTCAGGACTACACTCCTTTCTCAAGGACGAAACTCCAGGACTTAACTAATCCTGCTCTCTTCTCTCTATTTCTTTTAAACATCTTTAACCTCTTTATGTTTATCACAGTGTAAGGAACAGTCTTAAATACAGAAGATATTCAAGAAATATTTGCACAATAAATGAAAAAAATATATATTTTAAGAGCAGGATGTTACTTTGTCACCCAAGCTGGAGTATGGTGTAGCACAATCACGGCTCATTGCAGCCTCAAACTCCTGGGTTCAAGCAATCTTTCTGCCTCAGCCTCCTGAGTAGCAGTGACTACATTAATTCTTGATTTGCCAAAGGATTGCTTTGAATGGTTTGATCCTTTGGTGCAATGCTTTTGAAAACTTTCAGTTGTCAAATCCTTTGTTCAAACACAATTTTACCTGGAGACCTTATTTGCAAAATGTAAGAGATTAGGTGCTCTAGTCAGCAGAACAAGCGGGGTTAGGCAATGGGGGAAAGGTCTGAAGCTTTGTATGCTTACTCTCTTTCTTTTCCCACTTTTCTGATGGAGTTTCTGTGCTGTACACTTGGCACACCAGGGCACATTAAAAATGCAAATCTAGGTATGAAATTATTAAACACAACTTTTGAGCCCGCATCACTTGCATTTAGATAGCACGAATGCCATAATCTTATTCTCATTTCTAGAGTGGCTCACATTGTTGACATCTACTGCCATGAGTGGGTAGATTTTCTATTTTGGTTAGCTTCAATAGGAAATATAACAATCAAACACAAAGTGGTGCCTGAACTCTTCTCCTACTTGAGAAAGGTTGGCAGGGCAACGAGATAGAGCCATTCTCTTCAGGTCTCAGGATATAAGCAAATAGTGAGAATTATATTGTCATACATAAGAAAGAAGAGTCGCTTCCATTAATCCCATGCTTTTGTTGATGTAGGAACACAAAACTCTCTGCACACATTGTTTTTTCGATCCTCAAAGACATTTTATTATGCCACAAAGCCTCATCAAACCTAGCTTTCTTTGCTTCCTTATTAAACCACCAGTGACTGCATGGGATGGATTTGGATGATGTTATTTGCTGGTTGCTAGGTTCCCCCCTTCCCCACCCTCTCACTATCTTTTATTTGTTCCCTTGCTTTTTGCTTCTGCTGCATTTCCTTTGTTGGGATGCCTGATGAATATTTGTAATCCTTGTGTCAGATTTACAAGAGCCTGAGTTACTTTTAGCGCTCCACAACAATAGAAACCTACGGACATTCATCTAAGACCCCTCCCGGAAATCTAAACAAACACACCTGTTAGACAAGTCAGTAGTCTTTCCTCAACTTCCCCCATTGAAAGTAGGTGGTATCAAAAGATGATTTATTAAAAGTGAATCAGTCTCTTCCTATGCCCACAGTAGCTCTTCCAGAATTTGCCTTTTTCTCATGCCACCAACCTTACAGCTGAAAGCCTTGTTGTTCCTGCTTCAAAAAGGAAGGAACAATAGGCAAGAAAAAATGCCTGGCACTTCAATCCCTCTCACTTTCAGACTTGTTTGTCTTTTTTTTTTTTTTTTTGAGTTGGAGTCTCACTCTGTCGCCCAGACTGGAGTGCAGAGGCTGCTCCCGGCCACCACAGCCTCGCCTGCTAGGCTCCGGCGATCCTTCCGCCTCAGCCTTCCAAGTAGCCGGAATTACAGGCATGCACTACCACGCCCGGCTGATTTTTTGATTTATTGTAGAGATGAGGTCTCGCTGCCCAGGCGGGTCTCGAACCCGCGGGCTCAAGAAATCCACTCACCTCAGCCTCCCAAAGGCGCGGAATTACAGGCTGAGCCACTGAGCCCGGCTGTCTTTTTTTATATTTACCTAATTTTTTCTACTTCTCGGATGAAAAAGGTTCTTACTTTCCCACCATCCTGATCCTCCCTCTTCCTGCTTCTTCTTGGACCTGGATTCCCATTTGTCAACTCATTGATATTGTTTTAGACACTTTGATTTTCTTTCTTTTTTTTTTATTAGAAATTGTATAATGCCAAGTTTTAATACAACAAATGAGAAAATACAGGTTACCTATCAAAAAATAAGAATGATAGACAATTTGAATTTCAGTCTCTGCTCTCTCTCTCTCTCTCTCTCTCTCTCACACACACACACACACACACATACACACACACACACACACACACACACACACACACACTAGCTCTACAACCTCAAAGTGCTAGCCCATATTTAAGATTTCTTTCAGAGTCAAACATCTTGAAAGAAACATCTACCTGTATCAACTCTACTGTCACACTTTTAAAAATGTGGCTCCTGACCCACTCCCACTTACTCCACTCCTGGCCATGAAGAACTTCCTCTACTTATCAAGGTAGGCAGTTACCTGTTTCTTACCATGTCCATTCTTTCCCTATTAGCCTCATGCAGACATCATTTTTGCAGTATTTGGCATTTTTAATCACTGTCTTTCCTCTTTCTAAAAGTATTTTTCTCCTCTCAATATTGCATAGCCATGCTGGTCAGGGCTTAAAAGAAAACAGATGAAATTCTCAAGCAGGGAAACCAAGGAAAGTTAATGGAGAACTTTTGACACATGTGTGAGCGGGGTTACCAGCAAGCAACAGAGGATGGTGAAGCTCATTGGGGTTGCAACAACCTCGAACCATTCCCTGTCTCTCCACCACATGATGACCAGAGGGGCAGGGAAAAGCCTTTATTTCAAGGTGAGTAGCTGTAGGAAAGGATCTTTTAACATGGGTTGTGAGGATTAGTGGAGGAATTCAGTCAACCTGTGGCTACCTAGGAGAGAAAGACCCACAGGAATGTGTCTTTCAACCTAACTCCCTTCCTCCCCTCACCCTATGTCTGCTGCCATGACTAAACTTAGAAGTCATAAGGAAGGCAGCCATTTGTTTGAAGCAACCTTGTTATGGTTTGGATGTTTGTCCCCCAAATCTCATGTTGAAATTTGACCCTATTGTGGGAGGTATTTGAGTCATGGGGGGCAGATTCCTTGTGAATAGATAAATCCTCAGGAATGAGTGAGTTCTCAGTCTTCATTCCCACCTGTGCTGGTTATTAAAAAGAACCCAGCATCTCCTTCATCTCTCTTTCTTGCTTCTCCTCATGTGATCTCTGGACACACTGGCTCGCTTCTTGCCTTCCACTCTGAGTGGAAGCAGTCTGTGGCCCTCACCAGAAGCCAAGAAGATGCTGGCACTATGCTTCTTGTACAGCATGCAGAACCATGAGCCAAATAAACCCCTTTTCTTTATAAATTATCCAATCTCAGGTATTCTTTTATAACAACACAAACTAAGACAAATCTCTAAAGACCAATCTCCCCAGGGTGCAGAGCAGAGAAAGATAGAGCAGGTTACTAAAGGGACACATTGAAAATATCCAGTAATATGAATGCATATTTACAAAATCAGAATATAAAGAATCATAACACAAGGAATGCCTTTCTATGTTTATTTCACCCATAGTGAAATTTGGTTCAGTGCTCTGTTTACCTGAATTCCCTTTTTACTTTAATCTTTGACCCCTTTGGACTTCCTGATTTTTTTTTTTTTTTTTAGCTCATTGATACATGTGATTTATGTTTTACCCAGCATTCCTCATTGTTTTCAGTGGAAGAATTCAACAAGAAATCTGGTCTGAGACTGCTGGAAACAGAAGCTTCTTGTTTCTTTTCAGAACTCTTTCTCCTTGACTTCTTAGTGTGGCAGGATGGAATTTTTACCTTGTTCTTTATTGCCCTTTCTATTCCCCTAGGTAGAAGTCTTTGGTCTTTCATAAAACAGAGTAAAGAGACAAAAATTTTGTAAACAAAATCATATATCAAAATTATGCTTATGCTTTCTGAGTTTCTCAATAGGAGCAAGAGAAACGTTTTTGTCTTCAAATATCACTCTCTCTTGAACTCTATCCTGCACATTCACTTATCTCATGGACATCTCCATGTAATTAGCTCTCAAACTCAACACGTTCCAGATGAAACCATGCTTCTCTTCCTGTATTCTCTGTTTCATTTTAGGGTACTACTGTCCAGCCAGTCGCTAAACTATGCACCTTATGTTAGTACTAGGACACTCCTTTATTTTTTTTTTTTTTTGAGTTGGAGTCTCACTCTGTCCCCCAGGCTGGAGTGCAGTGGCAAACTCACGTCCGCTGCAGCCTTGACCTGCTGGGCTCAGGCAATCCTTCCACTTCAACCTTCTAAGTATCTGGAACTACAAGCATACGCCACCATGCCCGGCTAGTTTTTTTGATTTATTGTAGAGATGAGGTCTTGCCAAGTTGCCTGTTGGTCTCTAGCCGGTGGACTCAGGCAATCCTCTTACCTCGGCCTCCCAAAGTGCTGGAGTTATAAGTGTGAGCCACTGTGCCCAGCCCAGTTGCCATTTTAATGGCACAGCTCAGCTGTGTTTCTGTTTCCCCACTTGAGTTAGCATAGTCTCATTGGCCACAGCTCATAACCGAGGCTGTTGGGCTTCTCAGAAGCCAGCCTAGGGCCTATGACCTCCAAAGGTCCTCTTATTTCCTTTTCACCCTTGTAATTGTACTCCCCAATCCATTCATTTATAAACAGTGGCAATTGATAAATACATTGATAAATAGCCTGTTTATTTGATCCATTCTCAGTTTCCTAGCTTCCCTTTTGTTTCTCTGAACCTCCAAGTTCTGCTTTTCAAAGTACTTTATTGCTTCATATTTATAACTCCAGCACTTTGTATTTATAACTCAATTTCATTCTCAATAATTCAAAGTCTTCCTGTCAATCAACTCTCATGTTTTTCTCTATTTTAAAAAATGTTTGCTAATTGATATCTTGTTTCATCCCTAGAGAACACCTTCAGGTGGTAGGTAGATGATGGAGCTACTGTTGACAGCACTGTATACAAAGACAATAACAATGAGTACACTGTGTGTGTGTGTGTGTGTGTGTGTGTGTGTGTGTGTGTACCCAAGGTGAAATAAATATCAAAATGAACCTCAAATATTTTCACTGAGAAGGAACAGAAAACTGCCTATACAATAAAAGAAAGAGAAAATAAAAGAAAACAAAGGAACAGCAACAATTTCCATTAAGATCACTGTTAGACTTTTAAAAATGCTTGAATATGTGTTTCTAAAACAACCAAACAAATCTGAGAATTTAGATAAACATGCTCAGGTCTCCTAATGCCATGTCAGCTGTGTATGCTTTAGGCCACTTGTTTCCATCTGTAAACCCAAACTGTGAACCTAACCCCTTCTTAAGATATCAGGTACATTTTAGGTTAAGAAAAAAAAAAAAACTCACACCTTTGAATTCTACCTTTGAATTCTAAGCCGGGGTGAAATTTGATTGCAGTTATAAATCCTCCAAGCAAAGGTTTATCTGGAATTGCCAACATCACCCCAAGTTCAGCAATGCAAATGACACTGCTATAATGTAAGAAATAAGAAAGCTTTCAGTATGTTGTCTAAGAACTTGAGCACATTGAAAGTGATTTATGAGCAAGCAGACTAAACATTTAAATGCCTTTCCTAGCAGTGGTATATTTTTCAATACAACGAGCACTCTCATATATGATTCTACATTCCACGACAGCACTGCTCCTGACAATATAAGCCTTTTCTGATAGCGTAACATTTCCAATCCAAGATTAAAATCTTGGAAACTTGTCAACAGAAAAGGATGATAATATGAGTGAAACTGCAGCTATCAAAGAAAAATGCCTTGCAAGTAATTTCTGTAATGGTCAACTTTTAGTAATTTTCTCTTCCTCCTTCACTCTTAAGTGGAGGGGTTGGCCTGAAGGTCATTTTAATATTTTGGATAAGTACAGTTACAAACCAGAAATTCATGAACACAGAAAAAAAGAGAGTCATTTAATACCACAAAAAAGCAACTTTTTACACTGCCTTTCTTATTTCCATTTCTAATACAGGCTATCGGGAATGTTTTTCTTTTGATGAACAGTGGTTTAAGCAATGAGTTGACAATAAACCCTTGAACTTCATAAGGCACTAAAAATTAGGGGATCAGAGAGTCTTAAGTTTTCTTGGATATATTTCCATAATTTTTTCTGTGCTACTTTATTTAATCTTCCACTACTCCAGAGACTAGAACTGAATGACCTTCTGGGTCTTTTCCATTTTTTTCTTCTTATAATACTCTTTTTCGTGGGTGATCTTTCTAATCTCTGGTGTGCCCTTGGCTATACTGTGGGTAAATTGGGGTGATTCTTAGTTTTAACAGCTGCACAAGATGGAGTCTTAAAAGGCATTTGTGGGCCAAAGAGTATAACTGATAAAGTTGAAACCATTTGTACATTTTTATTACTATGATCTTTCTAAAATATTTCATTCTCGTCATATACTATAGTAGCTAGCACAAATTTTAAATTCTAATTTCTATTTTTTCTTTGGATAGGCATATCTGTCTCTATAATTTTTTTCCTTGAACACACAATATTTTTCTTATTATTGCTTTGAATACTTCAAATCCCATATATATCGTCGTGTGCTGCAAAATGACATTTTCGTTAGCAATGGGTCACATATACAACAGTGGTCCCATAAAGTTACAATACGGTATTTTTCTATTTAGAGACACAGATATTTACTTGTGTGTTACAATTGCTTACAGTATTCAGTACAGTAACATGCTAAACAGGTTTGTAACCTGTGAGTAATAGGCTATATATAGCTTAAGTGTGTAGTAGGGTATACCATCTAGGTTTGTGTAGATACACTATGATGTTTGTAGGACTACAAACTTGCCTAATGATGCATTTCTCAGAAAGTATCCGCATTCTTAAGTGGTGTATGACACACACACACACACACACACACACACACACACACACACACACAGTTTTCTCCCTCAGAGCTTAAATTACATTTATTTACTAGTCAATCAAGTTTCATTGAATATATAATTATGATTTAAAAATATTTTATTGTTATTTTAGAGTTGTGGGGCACATGTGAGGATTTGCTACGTGAGTAAATCATGTACATATAAGGTTTGGGCTTCTAGTGAGCCCTCTCTCCCCCTGGTAGTGGACATGGTTCCCAGTGGGTGTCAACACATAACTATTAACTATGTACTACTCTCTGCCAGTCCTGTGCTGTGCTTGGGTGGGGGTACAGTTGTAAATCAGACATGCGCTTGTTTCAGGGAGCTCACGGTCTGATAAGGAAGCTAAATGTGTCAGTCGGCTACCATACTTCAGGGCGATAATCCTAGGAGTGACATAAACAGAGAGTGGAAGCGAGGCTCATAAGAGAAGGATAGAACCCAGTCTCGGGGGTAGAAAGTCTTGCTAGAGTGGAGCTTCTCAAAGTGTGGTCTCTGCACAGCAGCATCATCAACACACGGGAACTTGTTAAAAATGCAAATTCTCAGGCCCCAACCCAGACCTACTAAATAAAAAACTCTAGGGATGAGTCTTCCATCTGTTTTGTTACAAGCCCTCTGGGTGATTCTGATACATCAAGTTTGAGAACCATTGTCTCAGAGCAAGTAACAACTTTGTAAGAAGATGCTCTATTTACCATCGGATTCATTAACATCGTTGATACCTCTTGATAATTAAGTCATCTATTAAAATCTCCCATTGCTTTATTTGTCTCTAAACTGGTGGGAAAAAAAAGAAAAAAAGAAATAGCTTCCGTTTTTAACAAATGTTACTTATGCGTTGTCTATCCAGCACAAATTTCTATGGCTTACAGGTAAAATTCAGGCAAATAACTAATTACTTTGCAGTTACACAATGCAAAGCAACATCATTAACAACAACAACAACAACAACAACAATTTCTTTTGAGAACTAAATAGACTGAATTGATCAAATTTATCAATCTTGTTAATGTTCCCAGGAACCTAGTTTGCTTTGTGAATGTGAGAACCTCTGTGTCCTAGCACCCACTATTTTGGAGCATTTCTCGGAGATATTTCTGGGAGATGATGAAGCAATCAATTTTTATTTTAATTCTTTTTGGTTTTTTTTGAATTGGAGTCACACTCTGTTTTCTAGCCTAGAGTGGTATAGTGGCACAATCACTGTTCACTACAGCCTTCATCTCCTGGGCTCAAGTATCCTACCACTTCAACCTCCCGAGTAGCTGGGACTACAGGCATGTGACATACATAATTTTACGTAGAGATGGGGTCTTGTTATGCTGCCCAGACTTATCTCAAACTCCTGATCTCAAGCGATCCTCCTACCTTGGTCTCCCAAATTGCTGGGATTATAGGTGTGAGCCACTGCACCTGGCCTCAATTTTCATTCTTCTCCCCACAGAATAGAGTTCACTCTCTTCTTACCCCATACTCTCTTCTTCACTGGGGTGATGGTAAATGGAAGAAAGGAAACCATAGCTAAACAGAGTTGGACTGATGAAATGATCTTTTAAATTATAGTTCTATATTATAGCTAACATTTGATAGTCTTTATTTTTTCATATGAGTATATACCCGTACAATTTTTATGTATAAAAACCACATATATAAAATTATTGGTGAGTTTTATAAAGAATTCTTTGAGAATTAAATGGGTATCTTAAAAAACAAAACGTCAAAGGTGTTCACTATATAGTAGTAATATGAGAGTTTTCCACGATTTTTATAAACATTCTACATTATTTTAGAGCTTATGTAATAATGCTATTAATAATATAATCTACTATTATAATAATTTGGATATGCCACGTTACAAATCATTCCCTGAAACGTAATTATTTAGCTGGTGGGTCACTAAGTCCTATACTTTAGAGTTTTCAAATCTCTCTCATCACCCTTGCACACACAACAATATTAATGATATTCTTAATCTGTCCTGCTCATCCTGATTTATTTTAAACTCTCATAATCTCTTGGAGTTTTTCAATACTTGCTAACTTGACTCCCAGCCTTCTTGTCTTATCTCCGCCATTGTAACTCCATCACCACTAGATTTATGTCTCTAACATGCATATAAATCATATTATTCCTATAATTAAAATACTCAATTGGCCCTCTCTGGAATAAAGGGTTTCATAATCTGAGCTTTGTCAATTTCTTGTTTTCATCCAATCACACTTCCAATTTACCACTTCCTTAAAGCTATATAAATCATTTGCAGTTTTTTTTTTGACTTGCCTACTCTTTTCTTGGTTCTGTGAAGTTGAGGCTGATGTTTCCTTTACCTGAAATATTCTCTTCTTTTTGGATTGCTTGGATAACTCATCACTCAACTTCAGGAAATATTTCCTATACGAACATTTTCTACCTCCTCCAGTAAACTAGATCCTTCATATTTTTCTCTTTATAATAATATAAATTATTTATGTTATACACACACCTCATGTAAGTAAAACATGTGGACAGGGTATACACATATGCACCACTTTTAAGATAATGCTATTTCTGGGTAGTTAAGAAGAAAATTAACCTATTTTTAATGGTTTTATTTCTTAAAAAAACAATCTGAAGACTGGATAGCAAAATGTTCAGTTCTGACAAACTTGGGTAGTGGATTTATGAATGTTGGTTCAAAATTTCTCTGTACTTTTTAATATATGCAAAATATTTCTTTATTTAAAATAAATTGGAAAACTATAGTAGTTACATCAGTTAAATTATGGAATAAAGAACCAAGTGAAGTTGTACAATCTTGTCTTTGAGAGACTAACAGAGTCTCTGATTAAGGAAGGAAAAACTTCAAGGCTATGTGTTGTGGGTCCCACACGCACTATATTTGTGTTCCAGTCCACACTTAGACATCTTCATTTACAGGAAACCCATTGTCTTTAAAGGTAGCCTATCTGGAATTCATGCTCTGTCCCATTTCTACTTGGAGGGCATTGATGTAGCTGTGAGTCCTCTTTTCAACGTTTGTCTTCTCAATATGATTTTATTGATGTCTCTTCATCCTCCACATTACTCTTTTTGGGATGCGATCCAGAGTTTCTCTTACTGTGTGGAACCCCCAAACAAAGGCAGTCTGCAAAGAGAAGAGCAGAAGCATTGCCTCATTCATTTTAGGCATTGTTCTTGTCTAGTATAATCTCAGCTTTACACAGACACCTTTGAAAGCAAAATCACACAAATGGATCATTTGAAGATTGCCACTGCCAAGGCTAGTTTCCTTCATTCCTGTCAGTTCAATTAAATCATTAACCCTTGAATACAGGCTAATATAAGAGGTTGAAAAAGAAGGTGAATTGAATTAAAATATTTTGTTGAATTACAATGACTCATTAATTCCTTTTAGATATTAATATTCCATTGGCTAGGAGTCTGCAATTGTAATATCCAGGCTGCTTTCCCCCATCTTGTCCTCAAGGGTGTCATGAGAGAACTTGTCAAGAGTTTTTCTGAAATCTAGATACACACTATTTCTACTCTATTTCTCTGATCTCCCAGTGTAGTAACTTTGTCAGTAGGAAATGAGGTTAGTCAGACAGGACTATTCCTAGTGAGCTCATGCTGAGTTTACCACTTTCTTTTCTAAGTACTCACAAGCCATTGTTTAAAAAAATTGTTCTAGAATCTTGCCCCAGATCGATGTCAACCTCAGTGCTCTATAGTTCACAGATATACATTCTTTCTCCTTTTATAAACCAAATGACACTTGCCTGTATCCAATTTTCAGAAACTCTTTTTCACTGCAGGTTTCCTTAAGTTCGATGATGATAATTCAGCCTTATCTACGAGTTCTCTGAGTATGTTGAAACACACTCCTCAGCCAAGAGACTCGGATTTATTTGGAACAGCTCCTTTTAATCTCCTCACCTGTTTAAGAATACATCTATTTGAGAAAGGAAAGGAAAGTTGGTATGCTCAAACTGTAGTTTAGGTCCTGTTAACTTGATGATCAATATCAAAGTGAATAAAGTCAAGTGACAAAGTGTTATTAAAGGTTTAGAAGCATGTGCAGAGCTATGCTGGGTGCTTATAGAATACAATAAAAATTAAAAAAATAAAGTCTCACATTTATAAATCTGATAGTCAAGCTGGGAAAAATAAGACTTGTAATGTCCTAAGTCATGTAGTTCAATTAGTGAGCAAAGCTGAGCTTCAAAGAACATTGTCTTTACTTTCATTAGGAATTTAAAAATAACTCTATTCCTCTGCTTATATTCCTTGGATACCATCAAGTGCACCCAGAGACTCTAGAAATGTTCCTTAAAATTTCCTTCATTCCACTCCTCTTACATTATAATTGATCCCACTCCCATTTCTTCGATGTCTCTGAAAAACTCCTCCAACCTTCCAGAGTATCTCTAAGCTTCTCTTGAATGCCTTCTCATCTCCTCTCTTTCTGATTGTGTATCTCAAAAGCCTTAGGATGCATCTGCAAGCATGCTTCCTGTTGGAGGGAAGGGCGAGAAGATATTGGAGGCCAAGCCAAAGTTCTCCTTGGTGGCATAGAGGGAACTCTGAGAACACCTCTAGGTTAATAACTTTTATTCTGCCATAATTACACTCAAGAAATAATTTTTAAAAACGTGGTATCAAATAATATAAACAAGGAGTGGATTGTGTGACAGGCAGGAATTTGTAGAGAAATGAAAAATCAACCCAAATTCAATGTCAAGGCATTTTGCAGTGGAGAACTTTGAACTGGCAGAGAAGGGAGAAGGTGTATTAAAAATCTTTTAATGGTTGCAACATAGCTGTGATATCTACTTGCAGCTTCAGTGACTAGAGATTGTTGGCAAATTCTAAGACTAGGTATAGGCTAAGATAAACCTTCATTTGTGGTACAATCAGTATTTGAGCTGATGTATCATTAGGAGACAGGGTAATGGTCTGCTGCTAAGCCAGACCGTTATCAGAATTGACGCCTTATCAGAATTGATGGCAGAGGATAAGGCGGTGCAGGAAAGCAGGGGGCAGGGAGAGTGACTGATAAAGAGAAAACAGTGCCTTGATCCTGGGGGTCTTTCCTATATGTCATCTCCTGTGCTAAGGGGCTTGCATTTATTGAACACCTTCTTTGTACCACAACTGTTGCAAGATACTTTCCCTCATTCCTCCACACTCCACAGTTCTGTAAAAGAGGTTGGATAATGCTCATTTTACTGGTAAGGAAACTGAGCTCAGAGAGGTGGAGTCATTTGCTTAGGGATCACATCACTGCTAAATGGCAGAATCAGAACTTAAACTCAGATGAATCTGATTTCAAAGCTATTCCTTTTCTATTGCATGATGCTGTCTAGATTAAAGTTAATCAGGAAGACTCAAAAAGACTTCCTGTTTGCTCTTATAAAATGT
Organism: Carlito syrichta; assembly: GCF_000164805.1. NCBI lineage: Eukaryota > Metazoa > Chordata > Mammalia > Primates > Tarsiidae > Carlito > Carlito syrichta. The sequence goes on from NW_007246533.1 coordinate 127,610, forward strand.
CTTCTAATCAAAAGACAAGGCAGACTTTCAAGCTACCTTCCAAATAGATTGCTATGTTCTGCTAGTTTTATTAAACAGACTTTCCATTCTTATGTTATAGAAGAAGTACGGTATAATTGTTTCGATGAAGAAATGTCATTGTATTACCATGAATGGATGAAATGTATTTTCACATAGACATTCTATCTGGGAGTTAATAACATCAGGAAAGTGAAATCTTCAAAGATAACTCCTTGCTACCTGATTATTTACTGCATCAGAACTACACTTCATGAATGCCTGGCCTTTGGCTGAACTGAGTTTCCTAGTTATCAGTGCAACAGGTGCTACAAAATGAGGTCTGTGAACTAAAGGCCAATTTTTGTGCAGAGGATAAAATGTGAAGCAATACATAGCTCAGGAGAGGACATGGTATATGGGGATACAATGTCCCCGCAAGCGACAGATGCATATTGCTGAGCAAGGGTTCTTTTGAAATGCCCTGACCGTTAATCCAATCAGAGCCTTGCACTCTAAATTAAAGCAGAAAAAGAACAGCAGAAAGACAAAGCACCCATAACCTAGAGCAGAAAGGTCCTGAGAGAGAACACTGCAGGAGCAGTATTGCTCCTTTTTCTCTTTGTTTCTACTTGCTCTCATTTCTTTACAGGAATTTGGAATGCCTGGGTAAAACAACTTGGGATAAAAATGCAATTGTGTGAGTGGGTATTAGATTGGAAGGGCAACAAACTGGGGACAACTAGCGATGCTAGAATTGTCCTGTGTAGACATAAAAGCTGTGTGTGTGTGTGTGTGTGTGTGTGTGTGTGTGTGTTTACAGTATTTTCTTGTAATCTGTTTTACCCAAAGTACACATCTAGACTGATGTTTTGATAGACTCAAAGCCAAGCAAAATTATGTAAAAATGATTGCTTCATTTTACTTATGCTGCATCTTGTCCCCCAAATCCTATGGAACCCCCATCTTTTCTTTTGGTTGGTGAGATGCCCCATTATTCTTCTTTATGTACTGTCTTCTTGCTGCAGCAAGTTAATGGGTGGTGTCCCTGGTAGTTTTTATCAGATGGGCTTTAATAGCACAGTCTCATTGTTTAGTTGCTGGATGAATGGACATCGGAATCAGAAATTGTGGATTTTGGACCTCCCTCTATGTGAACTGAGAGGACTTGAGCAATAGAACAGATGTTTGACAATGTGGGCTCTGTGTCAAGGCTGACTGGTACGGATACTTGCTAATAGTGTGACTTTAGACAAATCTTCTGGGATCTCTGAGATCTCAATTTTCTCCTTTATAAAATGTGGGCAATCATAGTGCCCGTTTCAAAAGGAAGTTGATAGGACTAAATATGATAAAGAGAATATGATGGTTAATTATCTGTGTAAACTTGACTAGGCTATGTCATCTAGTGATTTTGTTAATAGTCTAGATATTGCTATGAAGGTACTTTTTTTAAGCATATAGACTTTGTGTAAAGAAGATTACTCTCCATAATGTGGATGGGTCTCATCCAATCAGGTGAAAACCGTAAGAGCAATGGCAATTCTGTTTCAAGATGACAACACAGAAATCCTGCCTGAGTTTCCAGTTTGAATATTTCAAACTGAAGAATGCAACATTAACCCTTACTTGAAATTTTAGCCTGTCAGTCTACTCTAGATTTCAGACTTACCAGTTCCTTAAACAACTCTTCTTTATATACCTCTATTTCACTTTATCTCTTTCTCTCACACACCATACACACACACACACAGCCCCCCCACACACGCGCGCACACACACACACACACACACACACACACACACACATATATAATATACATTTGTATATCTTACTAATTCTATTTCTCTGGAGAATCTTGACTAACACAGGAAATAAAGTACTTGACATACTTCTTCCTGGCACACAAGCCTTATTATATGAGAAACAATTATTATTAAGCTTCTTGGGTCCCACTTTCCTCATTTATACCAGGAGGGCTTGAGTCAGTCATCTCGGGGTATTATCCAACTCTAACAATCTATTACTAAAAAAACCTTAATGTAGAGTCCTGTATCATAAAAGTTATACTTATGGAGAGGGAAAACAAATTATAATGCTCAAACTCACTCTTTTCTATTGATTTTTCTGACTTAATTACGATACTATTTATGTATGACTACTGGTTTTAAGTTTTAAGACTTGCTTAAATGTATGTTCAATGTATTCTTGATAAATTGAATATAAAGAGAAATTTTGTAATGTCCCCAAAGATTTTCACATTCAAAGAGAACTGTGCTCTTAAGCTTGTTCTATCATGGGCTCGTAGTTGTTGGCACAGTGGTCAAATTCAGATAAAGAAGAGGTTGAGAAGTCTTATTCTTTGGGAACCTCAGTGATATGTGCTGGTAGATTTCACAAGGGAGAGTAATGAGAGGTAGGAAATATTGCAGGGTTTCAATTTCTGAGTTGTTTTGTTTGATTATTTTTGTTTGTTTTTCTTTAAAGGAAAAAAAGAAGTACTTTTGTTTTTGGAAATAATGAAAATATTTGTTTACCAGAGGTCTTCTTATCTATATTAGCACAATCTTTTCCCTCATTGAGGATCTATTCTCTTATAGTCTCCTTTTTCTGCTTTATTAATATAATTTACTATCTCCTCATATATTTGTCATTTGTTTTTTGTTTGTCATTCTCATTAGAATATAAGGTCTATGAGAACAGATATTTTGTCTGTTGTACTCAGTACTGTTATCCCGAGAGCCTATATCTGTATTGAGGATACAGTAGACACTCAATACATATTTGTTGAATACGCAAAAACAGCTGGAAACAAATTTCCTATTCTCCACCACTCTGACAATAACTATTGTTATGCATTAAGAGTAACCTCCATGGTTGGATTATTTGTTCTTTCTCTTTACAAGGCAGAGGTCTTGGTAAAGAATATGGCATATATGGGTTCATCCTCCCTTAAAAGAGACTTGAGAACTTCCCAATTGCAAATCTTCAGGAAACGATGAGTAACTTTATTTCCAGGTTTATGCTATGGTTATGATAAAGTTGCTCCTGTTGAATCTTCTTGTGATAAAGTGTAACAATTTTAGCAATTACAACCTGAAATGATTGGACAGTCATGGGAATTAGGTGACCCAGGCTTTTGTCACATCCTTGGAAGACCTTCACCATGTTTCTCTATGTCTCCATTTTCCAGTACACTTCGTAGAGTTGGTATGAAATGAGATAGGCATATAAAAGCTCAGCAAAATGATAAACTCACTATACAAATTTATTACTGTAATACAAGAACATAAAGACTGTGAAAGGAAAGGGAAAGTAAATTTTTCTGAACATTTATATTGTGTTTACATGTTATATAACTTAGTCCTGTCACTGATCTTGCAAATTTTATATTATTGCCCTAATTTTATTTTTTATTCTATATATATTTTTTGAGTTGTAATCTCACTCTTGTTGCCCAGGCCAGAGTGCAATGGCACGCTCACGGCCACCGCAGCCTCAACCAGCTGGACTCCGGCGATACTTCCACCTCAGCCTTCCAAGTAGCTGGAACTACAGGTGAGCGCCACCACGCCCCGCTAATTTGTTTGATTCACTGTAGAGACAAGTTCTCACCAAGTTGCCCAGGCTGGTCTTGAACCCCTGAACTCAGGCAATCCTTTCTCCTTGGCCTCCCAAAGTGCTGGGATTATAGACTTGAGCCACCTCATTTTAAAGAACTCAAGTTCAGAGATGTTATTTAAATTTCCCGAGGTTGGATAGATCAGTTTTTTTTTTTAAGGTTTTGAAGACTCCCAGTTCAGTGCTCTTTTTACCATGTCATACTAGCAAACAGAGGGAGGGTCACAGCTGATTTTCAAGCACATCTGTGTGATTAGCAAAAGCTGCTACCTCTGGATGGTTGCAGTGCTGAGAGTAAGGCTTGATCTGTACCAGAGACCTCCCAGGGAAGAAAAAGATGGACCTTCTTGTGGGTGAACATGCCATTCACCAGGGCAAGAGGTTTGGCAAGCAGAGCATGAGCTACTTGCAGCCCAACTTTTCTCCCAGGTGCAGAACTCTCAGTACAACCCTAAACAGGGAAATCATTCCTCTAACAACTTCAAATAACTCAGTAACAGCTTGCACATTCAACTGAAACTGATGTCACTTTGTGGGAAGTGATGATATGGCAGAACTGAAAGTTGTATCCATCACGTTTCAGGGGAGAAGTAGCTTGAATTTTTCCTCTCCTCATTATCTAGGTAGAAGTTTCTTCCAAAGAGATAGGAAGAACTGGTGTGCAGGAAGGAGTACTGTCATTTCTGAATTCTCTGTGATCTGAGTTACGAGCAACAATTTGATTACTCCTCCCTGGTCACAGATCTTCAAATCAGCACCAACCATCAGACAAATTATGACTACCTAGAATTCCTAGAACTTATGAAATTTCTGGGACCCTGTCTTACTGCCAACAACAACCCTGCAGAACTGCCCCTGATAAACTTTAGGAAGTGCCACAATTGATGGACAGTTTAGGCAAACAAATAAACAGAAAATAAGCTCCGTGTTAAGTAAGATGTGTCGCTTTGGTTCTTCTTGTTATTTTCCTTCTCTTTCTCCTTCTCTGTCTCCTTCTTCTTCCCAACATTGGGTAAATAATTCAAAAGGGAACTGGACTGAACAGTATCTCAACAGATTATCTAGAGGGTTTCGAGTGTCTGGAGGCAAGAAATCCCCATGAAACGTGCTCTTTGGCATGCAGGATGTAGTTGAGTTTTTACACTTGCTGCAGGCCGAGGTTACTGAAGGACGCTTTCTTCCCCTTGGTAGTGTCCATTGGTGAAAATGGGTTGCTGGGTGGGGCATGCAACTTCATGTTAAGGGAGTATTTCCAGATGCAGGAGACAATTCCTTAGCTTTCTTTGTACCTCTTCATAAATGAGAATTGGTGCTAATTCGAATTGTTAACCAAAAAGGAGCTAAACCAATGCTTGATTTATCTACACCTTGATTGCAGCTTCTCTGCTAAATTATACAAGGCATATTTCTTTTTTCAGATCGTATTATCATGGCACATGAAAAGAATACAGTCAACTCTTATAAGGAGTGAAGACTGTCCCCAATCTCTCGAATGATTGCTTTTCCAGTTTCTCTGCTAGCAATTGTTACCACCATGCCTTCATTGAACTCTAGAACAACTCCTACAAAACTTTTCACTATTTTTACCATTATGATTCATGATAGATTTGTCAGTGAAAACAGGGAATTTGGATAGTGTTGATTTGTGGGGTGTGTTTTTTTAAAAATAATTTTTAAAAATTTGAGTTAATACAAAAGAATATATGAGTTGTGAAGAATCATGACCGAATGAACACTCATATACACTCTAGACCAATTACATAGTTTACGAAAAGGTGTTTTATCATTATTTTTGAGGTTTCCTGATTGCTTCCCTCATTTCTCTTTTGCCCTCTTTTTCCTTCTTATTTCATTTTTTTAATTGACACCCTCCTAATTACCCTCCCCAGCCTCTTATAACCATCATTCTACTATCTACCTCCATAAGATCAACTTTCTTAGCTCCCACACATGAGTGAGAACGTGATGTTTTTCTTTGTGTGCTTGGCTTATTTTACTTAGCACAATGTCCCCCATTTCTATCCATGTTGCTGCAAATGACATATTCATTCTTTTTTCATGGCTGAATAATATTCCATTGTGTATTTGGTATATGCCACATTTAAAAAAATCCATTCATTCCTTGATGACAAATTGACCAATTTCATATTTTGGCTAGTGCTGCAATAAACATGAGAGTGCAGATATCTCTTCGATATACTGATTTTATTTATTTTGGATATATACCTAGTAGTGGGATTGCTGGATCATCTGGTAAATCTATTTTTATGTATGACTGTTTTCCATAGTTGCTGTATCAACTTACATTCCCAGCAACAGTGTACTATTGTTCACTTTCTCTGGATCTACATTAGCATTTGTTATTTTTGTCTTTTTTTTTTTTTTTTTGAATTGGAGTCTCACCCAGGCTGGAGTGCAGTGGCATGCTCACAGCTACTGCAGCCTCTACCTGCTGGGCTCAGGTGATCTCTCCGCCGCAGCCCTTCGAGTAGCTGGAACCACAGATGCACGCCACCACACCCGGCTAATTTTTGTGATTTATTGTAGAGATGAGGTCTCACCAAGTTGCCCAGGTTGGTCTTGAACCCCCGGGCTCAGGCAATCCTCTTGCCTCGGCCTCCCAAAGTGCTGGGATTACAGGCTGAGCCACCACGCCCGGCCTGTCTTTTTAATAATAGCCATTTTAACTGGGGTGAGATGATACTGTATTTTGGGGTTTATTTGTATTTCTCTGAAGAATGGTGATGTTGAATTTTTTTTTTTTGTATATCTGTTGGACATTTTTATGTGATCTTTTGTGAAAGTCTGTTCAGATCATTTTCCCATTTTTAATGAACTATTTTTTGTATTGAGTTGTTTGATTTCTTTATATATTCTAGTTATAAATCCCTTGTCAAATGGATAGTTTGCATATATTTTCCCCTGTTTTGCAGACTTTTTTCTCTGTTGTTTTTTTTGCTGTGCAGAGCTTTTTTGCTTGAAAATAATCCCATTTGTCTTTTTGCTTTTGTTGCTATGCTTTTTTGCAGTTTCACCAAAAAAAAAAAAAAAATCTTTGCCCAAACCAATGTCCTAAAGTATGTCCACTATGTTTTCTTCTAGTGGTTTTATAGTTTAAGGTCTTAGAGCTAAGTTTTTAATCCATCTTGTTTATTTTTGCAATGGTGAGAGATAAGAGTCTAGCTTCATTCTTCTGCATATGAGTATCTAATTTTCGCAGAACCATTTATTGAAGAAGACTGCCCTTTCCCTAATGTATGTTCTTGGTGCCTTTATGAAAAATGAATTAGCTGTATGTATGTGGTTTTATTTCTTAATTCTCTTTTCTGTTCCGGTTTATATGTCTGTTTTTATGCCAGTACCATGTTGTTTTGATTACTGCAGCTTTGTAGCATATTTTGAAGTCCATTAGTGTGAGGCCTCCAGCTTTTTTTTTTTGTTTTGCTCAGGAATCCTGTGGCTATTTGGAATCTTTTGCAGCTCCATACAAATTTTAGGATTGGTTTTGCTAAATATGTGAATGATGTCATTGGTATTTTTTGATAGCATTTGCACTGAATCTGTGAATTACTTTGGGTAGTAAGAATTAATACTTAACAATATTAATTCTTTCAATGCATGAGTATAGGATGTCTATCTTTCAATTTTTTGTATCCTCTTCAATTTCTTTTGTGTTTTTATAGTTTTATTATAGAGATCTTTTATTTCTTTGGTTAAATTTATTCCTAGTTTTTTTTTTAAACTACAGTAAGTGGGATAGTTTTCTTGATTTCTTTTTCAGATTGTTTGATGTTGGTGTATATAAATGCTACTAATTTTTGCATATTGATTTTGTATCCTGCAACTTTACTCAATTCACTTATCAGTTTTAATAGTTTTTGGTGGAGTCTTTAGATTTTTCTAAATATAGAATCATGCTGTCTGCAAACAAAAATAATTTGACTTCTTCCTTTCTAGTTTGAATGCACTTCATTTCTTTATTTTGTTTAATTATTCTGGCTAGACTTCCAGTGTTATGTTTAATAACCTTCATAAAAGTGGACATCCTTGTCTTGTTCCAGATTTTAGAGAAAAGATTTTCAATTTTTCTTCATTCAGTATATTAGTTGTGGATTTGTTATATGTGACCTTTTTTGTTTTGACATATATTCCTTCTATACCCAGTTTGTTGAGAATTTTTACTAGGAAGGTATGTTGAATTTTATCAATGCTTTTAAGCATCTTTTAAAATGATTCTATGTTTTTTATTATTGATTCTGTTAATATGTAAATCATGTTTATCGATATGGATATGTTGAAACATCCTTGCATCTTTGGATGAATATCACTAAATCATGATACATAATCTTTTTAAAGGGTTGTTGAATTCAATTTGCTAGTAAATTGTGAAGGATTTTTGCATCTATATTCATTAGAGATATTGGCTTGTAGTTTTCTTTTCTTGTTGTTTCTGTCTGATTTTGGTAACATGCTATTGTGGGTCTCATAGAATGAGGTTTGAAGTATTTCTTTCTCATCAAGTTTTTGGAATAGTTAGAGTCGAATTTGCCTTTTTAAATATCATTTCATATTACCTTAATTTGCTTTTCCTTGATTATATGAGATAAAGGCATTTAAAAATGTATTTATTGAGCATTTTCATTTTCTTTTCCATGATTTATTTTTCAAGTTTTTTGCTTGAATTATTAATTTGCTTGTTTAAGCACTTATTCATATATTGTGAATATAAGTCCTTCATTAGTTATAAGTGCTGCAAATGTCTTCTCCAATTTGTGGTTTGTTGGCTTTAAAAAAATATATTTTGTGATGTCTTTTAGGGAAAATAATGTTCTTAATTTATGATAGTAAAGCTTATCAATTTTTTCTTTATGATTTGCATTTTTAAACCCCAGATTAAGACATTTGTTTCAAACATAAGTCTTAAAAATTGCCCAATATTCTCTTCTAGAAATGTATTTATCTTGCCTTTCATATTTATGCCAATTTGATGTTGTTTTTCAGTCCAAAATGAGATTGAGATACATTTTTTTTCGCATGGATAACCAATCTTCAGTGCTGAATGAACCTCGGAAAAGTTTATTACTTCTCTGCTAACTTAGATTGTGAACTATATAAAAAATCAAGTTAATCAATGTGTGTGAGTCTGTTTGTGAACTATTCTTTTTCATTGATCAGTTTGTCTAAAGATGTAACAATCTTATACTGTTTTAATTCCATAACTAGTTTTGACAGCTGGTAGTTCTTTTTCAGGGGTTTTTCTTTGTTTTTCCATATAACTTTATTAACTTTTCAAGGTTTGCCAAAAAAAGTGGCATTCTTACTGAAATTACTTGAGATCTATAGATAAATTCTAGGATATTGCTATCTTTATAATACTGAGTTTTTATTTTATTTATTTATTTATTTGAGTTGTAGTCTCACTCTGTTGTCCAGACTGGAGTGCAGTGACATGCTCCCGGTGACTGCAGCCTGGACTTGCTGGGCTCCAGTGATCCTTCCGCTTCAGTCTTCCAAGTAGCTGTAACTACAGGCCAGCGCTACCATGCCTGACTAATTTTTGATTTATTGTAGAGATGATGTCTCGCCAAGTTGCCCAGGCGAGTCTCGAATCCGTGGGCTCAGGGAATCCACTTGCCTTGGCCTCCCAAAGTGCTGGGATTACAGGCTGAGCCACTGAGCCCAGCTACTTTATTTTAAACTTGTGGAGTACAAGTCAGGATTGTGTACATAAGTGGTTTTGCTACAGGTAAAGTTTGGGCCTCTTATTGGACCTCACTTTGCCTGGATTAGGATCAGGCACCCTTATTGGTGTTATGTGCTTTCTCCCCTCCCTTGGCAGTGTCCTGCTACTGCCAATTCCTTTTTTTGTAGTATTATGATCAATATTCAGAGTCCACTTATGAGTGAGAACATGTGATACTCAGTTCTTTGTTTCTGTGATAGATCCCTGAGTATGATAGACTCTAAATCCATCCAAGTTGCTGTGAAGTCCATAATTTTGTCCCTCTTTATGGCTGTGTAATATTCCACCATATATATATACCACATTAAAAAAAATCTAGTCCAGTTTTGATGGGCAGCATGGTTGGTTCCATGTTTTTGCTCTTGTGAATAGTGCTGCAAAAAACATGCGTGGCAGGTATCTTTTATGGAGAATGATTCGAGTTCTTCCAGGTATATTCCTAAAAGGAGCATTGTTAGATCTTATGGAAGGTCAATTTCTAGTTCTTTTAGGAATCACCACACTGTTTCCCATACAGTCGAATTAGTGTGCCCTCTCACCAACAGTGTAGAAGCGTTCCTTTTCTCCACATCCTCACTAGCATCTGTTGTTTTTTGTTTTATCGATGATAGCCAATATTGAGTTTTTAAATCAATGAAAATCACATACTTGTCTCTCTGTTTTAAGTTCACTAATTTTTTTACACTCTTTTATTTCCTTGTTAGAGTTATTTTTTTCAAATGCATTTTTTACCTTATTGAAGTGGTATAGTTTTAAGCACTACATTTTAAAACTTTTTGTAGATGAGATAGCTGTTTGTACATTGAATTTAGTCAACTTGCTATACCCATTTACCTTTGTGCTTTCAATATGAAAAATAGCAGTTTGTTTCCTTTTTTTCCCAATCATATCTTTATTTTCCATACTGCACTGTCTAGGACATTGGGAGAAATGATGAATAGCAATCAATTTTCCTGATCATCAAAGCAAAACTTTTAACATTTTGGTATTCAGGATGATGTTTACTGTAGGTATTTTGTAGATAATTGAATTGCGAATGGATGTTAAATTACATTGAGTGAATTTTCTATGTCTATTGAGATAATGATTTATCATCCTTAAGCTTTTAATATAGTGAATTGCATTAATTGATTTTCTAATGTTAAAATAACATTAATGTTGCTGAGATAAACCCAACTTGGTTAAGATGTATTATTTTGTTTATACGCTGGTGGATCTGGCTTGTTGATATGCTGCTTAGGATTTTTTTTTATCTCAATGCATGAAAGGCATTTATCTATAACTTTATTGTCTTTTATGATTCTTGTCAGATTTTATTGTCAAACTTATGTTAGCTTTATAAGATGAGTTAGAGAGTGTTCTTTCTTTTACCTACTTGGAGTTTTTTTAAATAATAGGAATTTCTTGATTGCTTTGTATAAATCCTGAGCAAATTTGTCTGATGCTGATGTTTTCTTTGTGGTAAGACATTAAAGTACAATTTCCATTACTTTTAATGGGTACAGGTTCACTCAGGTTTTTGAAATTTCTCCTTCACTCAGTTCTGGTATGGTATATTTTCTTGGAATTTGTTTATCTCATCAAAGTTATCATATTTATTGACACCAAGTTATTCATACTATTCTTTTATTGTCTTTTAATCTTTGTAGCAGCTATAGTTGTTTTTATTTATTTGCTCCCAATATGGCTTTTTTTAGTGCATTTTCTCTTTTTTCCTGATCAGAAGTTGGTCTACTGTACTAATCTTTTCAGTTAATAGATTTTCTTATCCAGTCCTCTTTCGATGGGCAGCACAATTGGTTCCATGTTTTTGCTATCGTGAACAATGCTGCAATAAACATGCATGTGCAGGTTTCTTCATAGAGTGATTTGAGTTCCTCCGGGTATATTCCCAGTAGGGGGCTTGTGGGATCATATGAGAGATTGATTTTTAGATCTTTAGGAATCACTACACTATTTTCCACAGAGGTTGCACTAGTTTGCACTCCCACCAACAGTGTAGAAGTGTTCCCTTTTCCCCGCATCCTCTCCAGCATCTGTTGTTTTTTGAGTTATTGATGATGACCATCCTGACTGGAATTAGGTGGTATCTCAGTGTAGTTCTAATTTGCATTTCTTTGATGACTAGTGAGGCTGATTTTCAATTTGTTTCTTTTCTAGTCTATTTATTCTTTTTTGTATTGTTTTCTATTTTCTACTTTCTTAGATTTGTTTCTAATTTTCCTCTCTAATTTCTTATGTTTGATGCTTAGGCCATTTGTCATTTTCTTCTTTTCTAGTATAAGTATTAAAATGCATATTTTCTCTCTTAGTACTCTTAACTCCATTTCATAAGTTATGAATGTTATTTAATTTCAGCAATAATTTCTTCTTTGACCTATGAGTAACTAAGAAATGCATTTTTTAATTTTCAAAACTTCATTTTAAAAACAGATTTTAATGTTTGAAATATATTAAGTCTTACTGGCAAAGTATGCAGTCATTTCTTGGTAAATGTTTTGTACATTCTTGGTAAAAATGTGTGTTTTACAGTTTTTAGGTTCAGTGTTCCACATATACCCAGTGATCAAACTTTTCAGTTCTAGTTTTCAAAACTGCTATCTCCTTACTCATTTATGTCTGTTTGACAAATTACTCAGATAGTTGAAGCAATTAAAATTTCTCACTATGTTGGAAGATTTGTGTATTTCTTTTTGTAATCCTGTCAGTTTTTGTTTAATATATATGTTAAGATGGTGTTATTAATGTACACACATTTAGAATTGTTATATCCTCAGGGTTATTTGAAACTTTTATCATTATGTCAAAATATTATTTTATCTGTAGCAGTACTTTTTGTTCAATGTCTAATTTATCTGATATTAATATGGGTATACCAATTCTCTTTTGGGTTAGTTTTACATTATTTTACATTCAATCTTTTTTGGGACATATCATATACTTTAGTTATATGTCTCATTTACAGCATATAGCAAGATTTAACAATTTTGCTAACTAGAATGTTGATTCCATTTACATTTATTGAAGTAATTGCTGTGTTCGAATTTTTTTATCAATTTATTTTGTGACTCCTGTTTGTCTCACGTTATTTATGCTTATTTTGTCTTTCTTCTTGACTTATTCAGGACTGATTTTTTTTCCTCATTCATTTTTTATCTTTTCTATTTGTGTAGAGGTTATTCACTATATTTCCTTTCATTTAGTGGCTTCTTTGCAAATATTACTATCCATAATTCTCAAAGTCCAAAGTAACTCAAAATTTTAACCCTTCTATCAAATAACATCAAAATCATTTGACATGCTAATTTCCATCACGTTCCTCCCTAATCACCTCTTTGTGACTTCATTGGTGGACTTTCACTATATATTGATGCTACTTCTTTTTTGTTTTATACAGTCCATGTCTGTTTAAATTTTCCAAGTTATTTATCATTGTCTTTGTTTATTATTCTTTCTCGAAGCACAGAGTTTTCATCTGGGCTCTCTTCACTTTTTGTCTAAAGTACTCCTTTTGGAAATTTACTGTTTGGTATTACTACCGATGTTGAGGTCCAGCTCTTGCTCTCCCTTATTAATAACTTGTCTCTATTCTTTATCTGATTATAAGATAATTTTATTGTCTTTGTTAGCTTCAGTTAAATAATAACTTCTTTTGGTGTGGCTTTCTTTTTATTTATTTTGTTTAGAATTTGTTGGGCTTCCTGAGAATGTTATTTAATGATTTCATCCATTCTTGAAAATTATCAACTTTTAAAACACATTCTCTTTACTTTTCCTTTGGAACTTGAGTTAGGCATACAATGAACTTTCTCATTCTGACTTCAATGTCTCTATCTTTCAAGTTTTCTACCTCTTTTTCTCTCCTGTATTCTGAATACATTTTTTCTTCTTATTTTCCCATTTATTCTATTTTAACCGTAAATTATCTATTAATTATCCATTATTGTTCAACAAATTACTCCCAAACTTAGCAGCATAAAATAGCAATTTATTTCTCTCATAGTTTCTGAGAGTCAGGAGTTCAGGAGCTGCTTAGTGGTCTGGTCCTGGCTCAGAATTTCTCATAAGATTGTAATTAAGCTGTAAACCATTGGTACAGTTATCTGAAGGTGATGAAAGAGCTGCTTCTAGGCTCCCTCAAGTGGCTGTAGGTGGAAGGCTTCAGTTCCTCACTGTGTGACAGTTTGGCTTCCACCTTAGTGAGTGATGAGAGAGAAAAAAAAGAGGGAGAGGGAAAGAAAAAGTAAATAGTGAGAGGGAAACTGATATAGAAGGACTGAGAGGGAGAGAGAGAGGAAGAGGAAGAAGGAAAGAAGGAGACTGAGAAGGAGAGGAAGAGGTAGTGAGAACACACACAGAAGAAGCCACTGAATCTTTTAAATGTAATCTCAAAAGTGTATGTCATCATTTGTGCCCTATTTTGTTTGTCACACAGATCAGCTCTGGTACATTGTACTAGTGGACCATACTATGTTGTGAATACCAGAAGGTAGATATTATTAGGGGTCATCTTGGAAGTTGGCTACCATAGCAGAAAAACCTATCCATTGAATTTTCAATGAAAATAATTTTATTTTTTATTTTTGGAGTTCTTTACCCCCCAAATATGCTTGTGTTTTGCTTATATTTTAACTTCTTCTTTTGTTCTTAAAACTTATCTAACACACTTATTTTATATTCTATATCTAGTAACTCCAGTAACTGAAGAATTTGCTGGTCTGAATTTGTTGCATATTGTTTCTTCTGGCTGTCACTCAGATCCCATGTCTGCTTTATTTTTGTGTGTGGTTTTATTTTTTTTAGAACTTCACCTATAGGGTATTCTTCAAGAACAAATCTGAGTATGTTCTTCCAGTGAGAATTTACATTTCCTTTTGTCATGTGCCAGGTAACACTTTTAACCTAGAACCAGTTTAAACTAAATTCCTGGCTTGCAATTTTTAAATATCACCCAGGTAACGTAAATTTAAGCTGCAAAACTACATGAATAATAGCTTATGTTTATAAATCATAAGAAGAATTTCTCCCTTTCAATAAGCATCAAATCTGAGATCAACAATTTTCCTTGCACTCTCATGAACTAGGTTTATTTCTAGCTTATCCTTATGTTAAGGTCAAGTGCTTTTGGGGTTGCAACTTCATACAAAAGAATCTTATTAGGCTGCCTATCGTGGGTAGGGCTGTGGGTCTCTCTGTTCTCTGTATCTTTCAATGTATGAAACTGAAGTTCAAATTTACCTCTAGCAGATTGCTCAATGCTGTACTTCCCTAGTTGGGTTTCTATTTTTATCCAGTTTTTGGCCTATGAGCAAAATTACTCACTCATTAATGGATTAAAACAATAAAACAAAAACAAAGAAATATATTCTTACCAACATTTTATGGCATTTCTAATGATTTTCAGTTGGAAGGGTTGGTTAAGGAACCTTAGTCCCCACGTTGCTGGAAATGGATTTTGTCTTCCCCATTACTTCCCCAATTTTGTTGTACTTTATTATAGTATATACCCCAGAACTGAAGAATAGTGACAGGCTACATGTTGTCCTTTGAATATTTTTGGAGGGTTGTTTTCCAGAACAGCATGCAAAGATTATTTTCTTGCTTGCTGATTTTCTCAGTAGATATTTAAAAAGGATGTCAACTTTTCTGGGACTTAATAAGGTTTCTATAGCAGAATCTGCTGACCTTGGAGAAATTTAACTTCTTTAGTGAGTTCTGGAGTTTTGAAATTTTTGGAGTAGACAATGATCTGAATAGGAATCTAAATTATTGATTTTTTCCAAACACAGAAGGATGGGCTAATGATGACAGAGAACCTTTTAAACTTATGATTTCTCATTTATTCTTGATATTATACTTTCTCTTTCTTGGCTCCATCTTTCACATTAAATACCCAATTTCAAATTCCATTGTCTAATTGATTTAATGATTAAGAAAATGTTCCTGATATTCTGCCTAAATTTTTCTTCCTAATTTATTCCCATTACTCCTGGTTAAATCTTGAATAACTAGGATTGATGAGGCACTAGGAACTAATTAATTGATTGCCAAAGCATTGTGGTGTTATCCGACTCCACAGTGAATTCTCTTAGTTTTAGAAAATCTTTTAACAGTAAACTGCATTGTAAGGCTGTTTCTTGTTGTTTCTAGTTGTTTTTCACGGTCAAATTAAGTTTAATACTTTCCCCAAAGATGCCACTCATAGGCATAAACTAATAAAAGGCTCAATTTTTGCTCAGACATTTTCACTTGCTCTTTTGTTTATTGCGTTTGTGTTTTCAAACCAAAGAGAACCTGAGAAAACTGGATAAAAATTATGGATGCCCTTTGAACATCAGATGACTCTCACTGAGTATACTGTCCACTTCTGGATCCAAAGCTTCCTCAATGTCTTCTTACTCTGAAATCTTCTTACACCTTGCATTGCACCATTGAGTTCAGCCCTTTATGGTTTCCTCTGGTATGTTTTGCAGCCTTAATGTGATTAAAGCTCCTTGAATGATAACCTCCATTTTTCAAAAACGGTGCTGGAGAATGCAATGATAAGCTTTTAGTTAAGGATGCAATGTGCTCTTAATATCTAGGATAGTGATAGTAACTTTGATTCTGAAATCAGAGAAGGTTCCTCAAAGGAAGTGGGATTTGACTTGAATCTAGATGATTAAGAATTTAAGGAAGTGACGACAGGCTTTTAAAACAGAAGGCACTCACTATGCAAATTCAACAAGGCAGGGCTGTTTGGGAAATTGCTGGTGGTAGAATATAGGGTGTGTGGGTGAGGCAGGCAGGGTCAAGTCACAGAGTACCTGAACTTAGATTTGGTCTCGAATGAGACGGGGTGTTCATAATGGGTGACTCCATACATATTTGTTGCTGAGGATATTAATGAGATTTTACATAATGGGATCTTAAACGTTTGCTTAAAAGGAGTGATTTGAGTGGAAAAAAATGGATGCACTCTTTTATTTACCACACATATTTTTGTTTGCAAGTTGTTCCAAGTTTCCACACCAAAAACGCTGCCGTACATCTCCCTGTTCAGATATTTTTTAAGGTCTGATTTATGTGAGATGCTTTTGTGGGAACTTTTATTTCCTCCATGCTTAAAAACGCAGCATGTCTTAGGAAAAACAAAACCAAATAAAACAATATAGATTTGTGAGTTCTGGTATATTCAGTTCTTAGATACTTAGCTGACCTGAAGTGGCCGGTAGGCATCACTTTTCTTTACTTTTCTTTTTTTTTTTTTTGAGGTGGAGTCTCACTCTGTCGCCCAGACTGGAGTGCAGTGGCCACTCCCGGCCACCGCAGCCTTGACCTGCTGGGCTCCGGCGATCCTTCCGCCTTAGCCTTCCGAGTAGCTGGAATTACAGGCGCACGCTACCATGCCCGGCTAATTTTTTGATTTATTGTAGAGATGAGGTCTTGCTGCCCAGGGGGGTCTCGAACCCGCGGCCTCAGGCAATCCACTCACCTCATCCTCCCAAAGGCGCGGGATTACAGGCTGAGCCACCGAGCCTGGCAGGCGTCACTTTTCACATCTATATGGCAGACAGGTGAGGCACATCTCCTACTACAAGGAAAAGGACAGGATGAAAATGATAAGATTTAGTTTTGAAATTTGAATATTAATTATTAGTAATTGGATGAAAATTGAATATATTTTTATTAATTTATCAAGCTTTTAAATTTTCTCCATCAACCTTTGGAAGAATGCCTTTTAAAAATATTGTATGGTACTGAATGTCTTTTTAGTAACCTTCTAGAATTTTAGGGACTCTATCCTTATTCTGATGAGATCTGGGAAATGTTGCCTTGTAAGTGTCTTAGCTTGGTATTGTATTAAGAGATGACTGTGGCATTTATAAAATTAGAGTAGTGCCCAGAGGATTCTTCTTTTGGTTTTCTCCTTTCCCTGATAATGAGAGCATGTGGAAAGCAAGTAGGGTCAAGCTTATTCAATAATGTTTTTTGCATAGATTTTGTTGGCCAAGGTGGAATTCACCTTAATACACTCAGATTTTATTGGTTGGTAACTATATTAATGAAAGAAAAACATTTTTTTTCCCTTCTGGGAGCTCTGTTAGAATCACTGTGAGTTCCAGTATATACTGTTAATTTACTTTTAGATTAGAGGGTCACAAATGTTCCACATCTTCTTTCTTTTCATCTCTTCCTGGCTGCTTACTCCAGCATGTTGGGGAGGAAAGAAAAAAAAACAGAGAGAGGGTGGAAGAAGAGAAATGGGAAGACAGAAGAGAGGAGAGAAGAGATTGGCTATGGGGGGGGGCAAGGAAGAGAGAAGGGAAAGAGCAGAAAATAAAAAATGAAATGAGAGGAGAAAAAGGAAAATGAGAAACAAAATTCTCTTTCTTGTCTTTCAGCATTTCTGTTTACTAGGCACATATTCATGGAGCGGTGACCTGGGTGCATAGAGGAATGAAGGTTGACTTAGTGGTTACTAATCAGGAAAATTCAAGCTAACTCATTGTCTCTGAAACAGCTTGAGACAGCAGCTGTAAAGAAAAGTAATAGGTCTAAAATACATTGGACACATGGTTGTAACTTTCATTTGTATGAAGGTAAAATGTATTCATAATTTATGTCCTTTTTGATTAACATCTTGCGCTGTATATGTGTATACACATAGGCCTATTTTATTTACAGTTTTGTTTTAGCAGTCATCTGCCATCTAAACCACCTTTTGAAATATCGCATAAGGTCAAAGAAAAAATTCTAAAGTTGGTAATAATGGAAATTAAAAGGTAAAGGAAATGGAGGAAGGCAGTTTACCACAGAGATATCAAATTTTATTTTAATTTTTCAGCCTGAAGTTTAACACAAAAGATAAATCTTTCCCGACAGCATAAGCTGAGGCATATATCATATCAACTTTCAAGTTATTAACTGAATTTTTTTGAGACAGATATCACCTCAGTAACTGCTTCAAATGCATTTACTTTATTTTAAAGGTTGTTCTTTCCATTATTAATGTCATACTGAATCACAGAGCCATTTATGATGAAATGTGCTACTCTAAAAATCTTGTAAATGCATCCGCAATGGTTGCTGATATGTTTCAACTCATCCTAAAATATACTGTAAATTTTTGGAAGATGTTTTTATCTTACTGTATATACTCTGCGGACTGTTAGAATCCAATTTATTAGCTCTCTGGAAGGTGAAAGCTATGCTTGAATAAAGTGACACCAATATTTGTCAGAATTGGCTCAAATTATGTGTTTTATGAGATAACAGCACAATTCCAGGCTTTGAATGCCTTACATCATTAATGATTCTGGTGGGGGTAGTATAGACAGGCTTAATGAGCTTCAGAAAGGATATTTTTGCTAATTAAAATAAAAAAATATATCTCCTACTGTATTTTCAGTGTCCCTACAGAAATTGGAATTTTTACTTAAAGAAAAAAGAGACTTTAATCAACCCTGTAAATGGTTTTCAAATGTATCCAGCTGTAAAGATGTAGAGAGAATTGATATAGAAAATCTGAACTGGGATTCTGGAGACCCGAGTTTAAGTACCAGTTTTTTAAATTCTCCTACTGGCTGGACACCTTTAGACTAGTTATTTAACTTCTCTGAGAATCAATTGTCTCAAATATAAAACAAGGAAGAGGAATATGCTGATTTTACTTTCGGGTTTTTGTTCTAGACTTGCCATCTTTCTAGACCAAACAGATTTTCCAAGACTTTCAGAGCAAAAAAGAAAGTGGGTAGATGGTCATTTAGTGAGACAAATGTCCTTTATAATGCCTAGGGATCATTTAAACAAAACAAAGAACTAGATGGGCTTTATCTAGATTTAGATTCTAAGGCCATGAAATGCAAGAGGACTTTTTAAGGCTCTTCTAGAGACCATTTAGTTTAGATTTGAATCTATGCTTCTCACTTTGCTGGCAAGGCGCCTGAGCCCTAAAAAGATGGAGGAACTTGGAAATCTTGTTGATTTCACGCAATGTCGACAATGCCTGATCCAGACTCCTTATCCTCTTTACCGTCCATTATTTGGGAACATAGTTTCCCTTTTCTGCAGCTTTTCAAAACTTGCTCTCAGGAAAGGACATAACAACTTCAATTTAAGTGCAAATATAAATGACTGATGAGCCTTCAATTATTCTCCTTCAGGACAAAATAGTGAAATAATTACTGACAACAATAAAGGGAGAAGTCTGGCATCTGGAGGGCACATGAATACTTTTTCAATGTCTCCAGTTGGCCTACTCCCCTCATCAGTACTTCTCTTCTTGCTGTTCAGGTAAAAACAGGTTGAGCTCTACTCTAGCATTAGCTAAAAACTTTGCATACACTGGCCTTCATGTTTTCAGGGAAAGATGGTCAGTTTTTTCATTGATTTAACAAACAACTATGAAAAATCTATTATCTCTAAGTACTCTCTGGGTTCTGAGACTACAGCAATGAGTAAGACTCAGTTCCTGATCTGATAAGTTCATGTCCCAGTGATAGAGATCTCTCTCTTGGGCTAGCAGAGGAAGAATCATCTATGAGATGTACAACCAGGAGTTCCTGGGTGGGCCTCTGTCAACTCATCTTCCTCATATGGTCGTTTCAGAGGTACACATTTTTTTAGAAGGGGTAAAATGTTTTTCTGCAAAATAAAAATAATGATAGAATGCTTTTTCACTTTTTTCTTGATGTACATTTTAGGTATCAGAAGAGTCTTCTGGAAAAAAATGACAATATCAATTCATTCTTACTGGTTTTTTTTTTTGCAGTTTATGTTGGACCCGAATAGGAGCATAGAAGTAGGCTTCTTAGGAGTTTCAAGATTCAAAAGGGACGTATACATATTCCATATGCAAAGGAAGGCACAAAACAGAATGTAGCTAGAATATTTTCAAAACCTGCAGTCCACAATCTTTGTTACTGGAATATTTTGGTTCTGTGTCAAACAATTTCTTCCACCTTGTATAATTATGAACCTGAATAAATGTTCAACATTAAAACAGTTTCTGCTTTTCAGCTCCAGGATGGCTGTGTTTCAGAGCTGAGGGAAGCATGTGCCTCTTGGATGAAAGGTGTAGTATAAATGCAACTTATTACCATTTTAGGCAGAATTCCCAGGCTGGCATTTAGCAATTAAAAAAGCAAAGCTAAACAAGCCCAGGAGATCAACAATCCTCCCCACTTTTTTTCCAACCCAAGATACTTGGTTATTATGGACAAATCACTAGAAGGCTTCGCTGTCCTTTGTTGACTTCCTTTGGAGTCTCTAATGCAGCACAGGCAGGAAGAGAGAGAATTACTTTTTCATTTCCGTTAATCAATGGGAATCTAAATGAAGAGGTAAAAATGGCTCTTTCAGGAATTTGTCAAATTCACTTTAGAAAAGATTTACTGATTTTCCCCTTTCAACAGAATAATCTCTCTTGATATTTTCAGGCCTTTGTCTTCTTTTCAAAGAGCATTCTCTTCTGAGCTCAAGTTTGCAAGGTGTGTGATTGAGGAAACACTTATCTTCATAAGAAAATGTAGATTTAGAAAGATATACTTCTGGGAGAGCATGGCTTAGCAAAATAGATTTTTCTCTAACTAAAAGAAAAAGAAACTCAACATTTTTGAAACCTGACATACTGTTTATTCCTAAGTAAGTGATGCATGAAAAATGCTTTTCTCAGAAATGTATATTCTTTTATGTTTGGTATCAGGACTTTACTATGAGAGTGAGTTTTTCTCTCAAACATCGTTACCTTTAAATATTCAGTACTGATCTCTGCCTATTCTCCTCCAAGTTCAGGTTTATGTTCTCTTCAGTTAGTTTGTAAGGGATCTCTACTTACAAGTAAATGTGAGATCTCCTTTCCAGGGACTGCTATAATTGTCTTTCTCATTTTTGAAGTAGAATGTTGCAGAGAAACAAAGTAGAAGGCTAGAATGATTTGTATGCTAATGGATTAGAGTTCAGTATAAACTCATGTTTAGCTTAATGTAGATGCAGATAGTTATACATAGAAATATTTATAGTTATATATATGCACGAGTTAGTATGTACACTTATATTTCCTTTTTTGTGCATTGGAAGATTGCATTCATGATTGGATGTTTTTGTTCTCTTCTCCCAATTCAGATGTTGAAACCCTAATCCCCAGTGTGATGCTATTTGAGAGGTAATGAGGTCATGAGGGTGAAGCCCTTATGTTGGGACTAGTGTCCTTGTAGGAAGAGACACAAGAGACCTTGTTTCCTCTCTCTCTTTCTCCCTGCTATGTGAGGATATGAGCAGGCAGCTTTCTATAAACCAGGAAGTGGATCCTCACTAGAATCCACCCATGCTAGTCCCTTGACCTCAAACTCTAGCTGCTAGAACTGCAAGAAATGAATATTTGTTGTTGAAGTCACCCAGTGTATAGTATTTCATTACAGAAATTTGAGTGTTAGAGCAGACTGAGACATTCTGTCAGCTACATATGCAATGTATCATGAGTAGCTATGAGTATACATAGAGCTCAGATCTTGGTATCTGATACCATTCTCCAGTAAAAATTAACAACAGCAGCAACAACAACTAAAAACAGGGATCCTTGGAGAAATGGCTGATTCAAAGACAAGGCAGGAAACACATATGATAAGCCTGAAGCAATCTGTGACACCAGAAAGCAAGAAAGAGCTCCAGAAACCCACACGGATGAGGGTATGTCCGAAAGGATACAGGAGCCTACTGAAAAAACCCCCGATGGCCCAAGCAAAAACAATTTCAGCAACAAAATAAAGTAGCATTGGATTATAACAGCAAGTATGAAATAACAATGTCTTAGTTTGCACTTACATAAAACAATGATTTAACGAATACATACAGGGAGGAGAATAGAAAAATCTGCTGTGTAGCATAACTCCAAGTGATACATACAGTATAGATGCTCTGCTCCCAAGAAGGTGGAAATAACTCCCACTTCTTGAGTGTGGGCTGTACATAGTGGCATCCTTCCAAATGAAAATGTGGGGGAAAGGGTGACTTGACAGTGGAGGAACCTGACAAACATTGTCTGAACCAGGCAGTCAAAGTGAACATTACAATGAAAAGTAGTGTTGACAATATATATCCTTTATGTGGTGTGATGAGAATGGTATTTTACTTCTGTGGTCCTTTGCCTCAAAACCCGTAAATCCAATTTAATGATCAGTAATATATTAAGACAAGTCCTAATTAAGGGTAACTCCACAAAATTCCTTCTTAAACTGTCAAAGTCATCAAAAACAAGGAAAATTTCAGAAATAGCCACAGCCAAGAGGAGCCTGAGGAGACAAAACCATCAAATATAATGTGGTACCCAGAATGAGATTCTGTAACAAGAAAAAGGTATTAGGTTAAAAACTAAGGACATCTCAAAATGCAACATGGACTTTAGGTAGTAATGTATCAATACAGGCTCATTAATTTTGACAAACATACCATGATAATATGTTAGTAATAGGAAAAACTGGGTGTGCTGTACATAGGAACTCTCTGTACTATCTTTGCAATATTTCTATAAATCTAATTTAAAATATTTTTTAAAAAGTCTGACTAGGGCGTGACAATCTGTGGGAACACACATACTGGCATTTCACGGTTCTTTTGCCTAATACTTATTTCAGGAGTTCCTTATTTTTTCTACTTTTGAGTAGCAAACAGCAGAACAACTTTAGAAACCCTTCATAATTTGACCACAAATTCCCTTTTCCTACATTATTTATCTTTTACTGACCTATAATCCTCTACTCATAGTCTAGTCAGTCTGGCTGGCATCTTCACTCCACATTTTGGCTTTCCTTTTGCTTGGAATGCCTTCATTCTTCCCCACCTGTTTTCCAAATCCTACCTGCTCTCAATGCTGGTGAACCAACTTTCATGAAAAAAAAAAAATCCCTGATTTGTAATGTTTGCCCATTTCTGTGATATAAATGTCCTCATTATGGCTGATTTCAAGCTGATTTCACAGCTAGCTAGAAAAGTTCCTGCATGTCTAAGATTCTGCACTCACAGAAGTAAATATGTACCACCTCCTTTCAGACAACCTTGGCTCCCTTTAAACATTCTCTGCTAAACTCTTGTTTCCCATGCACCTTTGAAGAAAGTCCATCGGATTGCACTTATTGGCTTTTATGAAACAGTCCTGGGAATCTAGAAGAGCTAGATTTGAACACTGACTCTGCTACTTAAGAGACGTGTATTTAAGAAAGTGCTTAAGTCTTCTGAGGCTCAATTTCCTCATCTGTAAAAGGTGAATAATAATACCTACCCTATTTTTCTTCCAGAGCTGATTGAGATGATGGAATGACATGACATATAAATATTTTGAGGAAAGTGCTACAGGAATACAAATTATTATTATTATCTTCTGTAATGTAAATGTATATGTTTCAAGCTTGAATGAGGAGATCTTTCACTTGTTCAACAAATGTGCTGACTGTGAAAAGGCGAATGAGTGAAGTTTTAGGACATTTGTCTGATGACTCTGAAGTTGAAATTTCAAGGAAAATGATGAGACTGCAGTATACTTGAGCAGGAAGTAGAGGCAGAAGCCCCGTTAATTGGAAAATTAGAGTCATTCTAGCCTAAAGTAGCTGCTTCTGCACCAATAGGATGTTTATAAGATGGAGCTGAAGGACTTGATCCATTCCTCTGAAGTTTTGCACTGTGTTTCAGCATGTGGACACAGAAATTGGTCCAATGACTTTGTATCCTACCTATAAATTTTATTAGCTGTGTCATCTTGGTCTAGCTAACTTAACATTTTGAAACTCTGTTTTATGATCTTTTTGGAATAATAATTATCTTTATGTGATAAAGTTTCTATAAGGATAAAATGTGACAATGTATGTAAAATAAAATGTTTAGAGAGTTGTCTGGCACAAAGCAACTGTTCAACACAGGCAGGGTGCGATGGCTCATATCTGTAATTCTAGCACTCTGGGAGGCTGAGGCAAGGGGATTGCTTGAGCCCAGGAGTTCCGGTAAGTGTTCAATATAATTCCTCAAAGTTCTGCATGAATTGCCTATACTTTGAGTTCTAAGTGGTAAGGCCTGAATCCTTCTAAATGTCCCAGGGTAGTTACTTCTTTCACTGTGTATTCATTTAAGGCAAGATTGCCCGTCTCTGAACATAGGTGCTTTACATATACACAGTCAGTTTCCTAACTGATGCCCTGTGACTTCAGCCAAATCACGTCAGCTTTCAATTTAACAGCTTCTATTCACTTAAAGGGAGTAGGTGGCTTGTGGAATTGCAAAGTCATGGTTCACTTTAACATAAAAATGGCAAAATCCAAGTTAAGTGCTTCCCTTAAGAGAGAACTCCATGCATCACAGGTATGCACAGTGCTTTTTGAGAGAAGGCCTTCATCAAAATCACCTGTGAAATTGTATTTATTTACACGACCATGAAGCTATCCTCATTTTCACAGATTCTGAACTAGTAGTTTGTTGAGTAGTTCACTTATTAAGGAGGTCAATGAATGTTAATATAACAAGAACCTAATATTAATCATATACAGAGGCAATATTCATATAGAATTAGAATACATTATACAGAAAGATTTTATAATTGTTCCTTATCTCTTTCATCTGTTTTAACCAGAAATTTCTGTGCATTACGCATTCCCTAAGGATGAATCGACTTGTAATTGCCCTTTTTTTTTTCTCCAAGCTAAAATTTTTATGATGGAAAATACCTTTCTCTTTACTCTGTATTTTTCCTTTTGTTAAGGCAAATACCTGCTTTGGATTGCAGTTGTTGCAAAATGAAAAAAAAAAGGATACTCTCCATTTTTGTTGTAAGAAGTATGTAAAAGATTATATATATATATATATCCTAGTTCTTATAAATAATATATAAGAAAGTAAAATATCCTTACACATCGGGAATTTGGAATGGTTAGAAATATGTAGGGCTCTAGTTAATAATTATGCAGTGGTAAAAAAGAAAAGATCAGACCCCGACAACACAAATCTCACAAATCTCTTCTTTCTGGTTTCAGTGTTAATAATTTTGAGGTTATTTTAGTGATGGGTAGGGGAAAAATTGCCAAGTGACAAAGATATTGCAATGTTGGGCAGAACCTCTTCATAAAATCTTATCAACTTTATTTTCTGTTGTGATTATTTTTGAGATAGGGCTGAGTGGTTTTAATTATGGTCACAGGTGAGGCATCATGAGGTCAATTAAACCTCCCAATACTCTGTGCATTCAGTTGACCTATGATCATCCCTGTGTCATATAGGATTTTTTTAGGGGCCATCACTGAAGGAGAAGACCACTTGTATTAACCTAGAATCTATCTCTGGACTGTCCCAGGAAACACTGACTTAGACAACAGTTTGAAAGTCCTTCGAGAACCTTTTACTCATGACACCTTACAATAGTCATATGAAACTGCATTCATATGATGATATCTACCCCTATGAAATTGTTATAGAGTTGTGTTCTGAAAAATGAACATATTCTTCATAGCTGCCCATATGTACACCCACATGAGTAAATAGTTACAAGTGTTTTATACTACATTTTGACTTGTACATATGGTAGTGACTTTAGAAGTCTAGAAATTTTCAGTTCAGAGAATCCCATCTTACAATGAGGAAATGGAGATTCCAGGAAGGAACCCAATGGCAATTCTAATTCTCCTTAGAATGCAGAAGGCAGAGCTTGAACCCACAGCTCAATTCTCATTCTGCCATAAAACAATGTGTATGCAAGTACATGGAGACAAGGATACAGACAGATATAGATATATGCCTGTAACACAAAACTGGTTGGAAGCAAGAAGTTGCCAATCAATCTACTATGAAACAACAGTCACTCATTTTAGCTTAAACTTGAGCTTAAGTAGTTTGTTTGTTTTTTTATTATTTTCCCATACTGAACACATTCATCCTATAAAGAAAAACAAACATTTAAAAGGCTAAATAATCTTGGTTATTTGCTATGATAACTTATGAAAAGGGGGTTTCAATAAATGCCCTAATTTCATATACTTTGTGTAAAAAGTCTTTCTAAACTTTATATCACTTACCACAAAGTTTTGCCTGTAAGTAGTGCTTAGTAAACTTACGTTAATTAATTCATGGAATGAAATTCAGGAATTTATTTACAAGGAACAAAAAAAAAGTCTCTCATTTTATTAGAGATTTATGTGAAGCCACTGTGTAGATGATTACATTTCTGTTTTTAGATGTAAAAGGAAAGAAGATACATTGTAACAGATACTTACTAAATACCAGTCACTTTATAACCATTATGTTATTTAATCCTCAGCACACATTTTGTCATAAGAATGTCTTCTAAATTTACAGGTGGAAAAACAGGTTGAGTTCAAATAACAAGAGAGGTTTGATCAAAACCTCTGTATGGTTAGGGTTGGAACCAAATTTTATCTGATCACAAAGCCCATGCTTTTTTTCATAATAGAGTAAGACCCATAGTGAAGTAAAGCGATTTTAATATGCTCTGCTATAGCTATTTTCGAATGTCTAAGTGCCTGGGTAGGGCAGTAGAAGAAGGAAAAGAAAGCAGAGTCAAATTCCCTGTGGACAAAATTTTCAGTCCAAATGGTATATGTTGCTCTTTGTTTGCATGATTTCACAGTGAATCCCAATACTGTGCAATTCTATTCATCTCAAGACATATGGAAAGAGTTTTATGTTTTAAACAATTAGTCTTGACAGTGCTATTTTTTCTTTCTTATTTAATATCTCTCAACCCTGGAGCCCAGCCAGAATCTGTATTCTGTCTCCAAATTTAATTCTTCTTCCTTCTACATATCACTTAGTTGTCAGAAAACAGCAACTTAATGACATTTGTTGCTGTATTTTAGGATCATCTGGGTTATGTTACTTTTCAGCTGACCTGCTTAGCTTGGAGGGAATAAAGCTCCCTGTCTAATGATCTTTCGGGGACTTGTATTGCTGGTGATTTTGCTTTCCAAATACTATGTTGGTCTGTAAATGCCATGAGAGGACAAGGTCTCTATATATTAATTTGTTTCTGCTCAAAGAAGGAAGGCAGTTATGAATACGAAAGGAGTGAGAATAAGAATATTATAGAGGATAAACTAGCTAAGTCATAGTTGTTGGTGTGTAAAATGCTGGTTTGGCCCATTTAACAACTCCAGGGGATATAGAAACAAGGGTTATGAAATGGGAGAAAAATATATACCTTTTGTATCATCTCACTTCAATTCAACAAATACTCTGAGCCCTTGGTAAACTGTAAACACTGTCCGAGGTGCTGAAACAACATAGCTTTTCGTAAGGATTTGTGTGGCTAAACAAAACAGGACTAATAATGTGGATAGCTTTGAGAAAATCACCTCACTCCCCTGGGCTTCAGTTTCCTCATTTGCCACCTCTCACATTTGGCGACAATCTTTATGGGAAGGCAATATGCTGTTGGCTGAAAGATCACTTGCTTTAAAATTGGTGATACATATTTCAGTCCCTGCTCTGCTACTACAGAGAGTGCCACAAAATGTATATACTTTTTTTTTTTTTAAGTCAGAGTCTCACTCTGTCGCTCAGGCTGCAGTGCAGTGGCATGCTTACAGCCAGTGCAGCCTCGAACTTCTGGGCTCACGGAATCCTTCTACCTCAGCCTTCCAAGTAGCTGGAACTACAGGCATGTGCCACCATGCCCAACTAATTTTTTGATTTATTGCAGAGACGAGGTCTCACCAAATTGCCCAGGCTGGTCTCAAACCCCTGGGCTCAAGCAATCCTCTCACCTCCACCTCCCAAAGTGCTGGGATTATAGGCTTGAGTCATTGCGCCTGGCCTGTGTATACAGCTTAAGAAAGGAAAAAAAGCTATATTAAATTGTAATACTCAATATATACCAGTAACAAAAGATAAATATGTCATGTTTGACTTTTGCAATAAAAATAAGTGCTCAAAGTGGTTACCATCATCTTCTAGACACTTCTGATCACAGTGAACTAAAATAATACATAGATATCATCTCTTGAGATACGTTTATATTTTTTGGCACCCTTGGTATTTTGTTGGTAAGTCACTCAGCTTTCTGGGTCTCATCTGAGTGGTCAAAGAAATGAATTTGAAGGTTCCCTTGTTAGGGTGTATATCTGTGAGACTGGATATAATCTCACTTGTCTAAATTAATGCCTTGCATAGAGTCATATTTCTCTGGTTGAATCTAATAATTTTTTCTTGTTGAATCTCTTGTTGAATCTAATAATTTTTCTTTACTCAAAAGTAGTGTACGGAGCCGGGCTCG
The DNA here is from genome assembly GCF_000164805.1 of Carlito syrichta. Classification (NCBI taxonomy): domain Eukaryota; kingdom Metazoa; phylum Chordata; class Mammalia; order Primates; family Tarsiidae; genus Carlito; species Carlito syrichta. The sequence goes on from NW_007246533.1 coordinate 156,217, forward strand.
GTGGCTCAGCCTGTAATCCCGCGCCTTTGGGAGGCTGAGGTGAGCAGATTGCCTGAGCCCGCGGGTTCGAGACCCGCCTGGGCAG